>NW_005843691.1:46963-53304 GCF_000455745.1 Alligator sinensis | reverse complement strand
TTAAATTATTCCCACGTGGGGGCTAGCGATTGGCTTGCTAGCCGTATAAGAGGCTTGAAAGGTTTCCGCCCAAGTTGGAGAACTCCGAGGAGAACCCCCGCAAGGGAGGACTCCACAACCATCTGGAGGAGGAGAACTTCACGTCTCGTGAAGATCTCTAAGCACTGCGGAGCCTATCGAACCCAGTGTGTACCTTAAGATGGCTACAGGGGTCTGATCAACCTCTGGCGTCTCCCTGTTGCCGAGCGCAATCCTTCGACGAACCGCTTTTCCCTGCGCGCAAGTTCCACAGAGCCTAGCAAACTTCGTGTGAGTATATCCAGAGCTCTTTTCTCCGAGTTGTTTTCTTCGGTTGACGCGACGGGCTCGCGTGTTTAGAGCCTTCAACCGGATTGGGCTAGAGGTTAGCGTGGAAGGAACTCTTGTCCGCCTCTTCTTTTCTATCTGTAACTGCAACCCAAGCAAGTTTTCCTGCCTGCAACACGACCATCTTCGGTGTAAGTAAAATAATCTTTAATCAACCGCTAAGCGTCTGTGCCTAATTCTAGCACGCCGGCCTGCATTCCCCGACCCGGCGTGTCCGGGCTGCTGGCCACAGCCCGCCGCGCACAGGCCCCCGAGGGCCTCGGACCGCTCCCGGCCCGCACAGTTGCCTTAGGCTTTTATATCCCTTTAGAGCCCTCTTCTGTGTATTCCCTATATGGCCACGGTATAAATCCTCACCAGTTAACCTCTTACAGAGGTTCTTCCCTCATCATCCACCTGTCACCCTTGGCCTGTTTCTTCTGACCTTGCTTCTTCATGACTAAACTCTCCTGGGGCTTGTTTTACCTCTCTCTTCTTGTTCTCCTTCGTTCTACATCTGTCTACATTTGGTTTTGTCTACAGCACTTGTTTAGGTTGCCACTGTGCACATTGCACTTGCAGCTCATGGTGTCCATTTAAGTGAAAAAATTGCATCAGTTATGCCCTGGCAGCTTTCAGGCGTGCATGTGCGCCAGATGTCTGTGCCTTGAATGGCGACAATTACACCCCTTGGGTTCAGGATTCACAACAGCTGATACTGTGGGGAGGGGGGGAGGGCGGGGTGAGGGGTGGCAGTGGGCTGACCAGCAGGAAGTGGAGAATAGGAGGCATTGTCAGGAATGGGTCATGGGTGGTCTGGCTTAATAGTTAGGCCTCTGGGAAAGGGCAGGAGGCAAAGCACGGGGATCAGGGACCAAGATACCAGGACCAAAATGAAATCCGGGGCAGACTCCAAAACACCGAGTGAAGTTTCAGGTGTCAGAAACCTGGGCTGAGGCAGGGTGAGCTGGGAGAGAGTTGAAGCCAGGGTACACCAGGAGGTCAGAGCCAAAGTTAGGTTAAATCAAGAATCAGAGGTTGAGTTGCCATGCTGGAAAACCAGCATCCAGGAGCAGAGCTGAGTGGGGTCAGGAGTCAGAGAGCCGGGTAAGGGATCGGAGTGGATCAGCACAGCAGAGCTTGAGAAGAACGGAGAAGACCAGCAGGCACCTGCTATGGGAGGGACTGCATGGCGATCTGCTCTCCCCAGCAGACAATCAGGAGGCCCAGGCAGTGGCCATGTAGACCATTGGCTGGGTCAGTGCTGCCCTGGAGATCCCCAGGCAGGCCTGGCCCAGTGGGCAGTGAGCCCAAGTTGAGGTGCCTGTTAGGGCCCCTGACAGGCATGTCTGAAATGCTGCCCCTGTCTGAGGACTTAGGCAGCCGGTGTGTGAATCCTGTGGCCCCAAGTGAAGCATGTCTATTCATGTGGGGCTCCTGAGAGAGCCTATCCTTCCTCCTGTGTCAAAACAGCATGGTTAACACAGAGCTGATTTTTCTCTTCTTCAGTGACTTCCTCGTTCTCTTTGGTTGTGGACAGCATCTGTATCTCTCCCTTTATTTGGGCTCAGGGTATCAGATGATGCTGTTTCTCCTTCTTCCCCTCAAGGTTATGTCCAAATCCTACTGTTTTTCCCCACATGGCAGAGTAGAAATGTGTTCTTTCTGCCCGGATGGGCAAAATGCACTATAGTCTTCATCCAAGTGATATGCTTTCCTGCCTGGCTTCTCTAAATGTCATGTCACCTCCCTAGAGTCAAGGCAAAAACCAGCCATTGAAAGTCCATCAACCACAGTATACAACCTCCCATTCAGATACCCCTGGAATATCTGATTCAGGTTCCCAACCTGACAGTAAAGGCCCTGTTCACTTTGGGCCAGGTCTCTAACTGTAGTGCTCTACAGATGCTCATTATTCAGCAGGGTCAAAACCCTGCTTCTCCCAGCAGTGGCAGGGACCTGATCCTGTGGGATGAAAGTTGGGGCATATTTCTGCGAACGGGAGCCCCATCATTGCAGTGCGTCTTAGCCGCCTGTGGAGAGTTTGGTATTGAGAATCTGGTCGAGGGTAGAAAGGTAAGAAAGGTTTATTGTCTTAACAAAAACACGACTACGTGTAGTATACTAAGACAGATAATGACAGACAATAATAATTCATGTCAGCAACTTATCAGCAGTCTCCTCTGATGCCTGATGTATGACAAGTTTCTCTTTCCGCAAAGCTCAGTGAAGTCAGGCGTCCCCGATTAGCGCTGTTCGAGAGGTACTAGGAAGGACCCTGGTATTTAGTCTTTCAGCTCCTTGAGATCCACGGGCCCACTGCTCCAGGTCAGCAGGTAATTAGTCCCTTTTACAGAGCAGTATCTTCCTTTTGAACGATTTCTGGATGTGCCAGCCAATTTATAACTTCTGAGCTGTGCTGATAACTTACAGGCATTCAGATTCTTTTTACTTCAACTGTCCTTAGACTGACCAATAACAGTACAAGCCTTGCATTCCTTAGATAAGATTTATTTTAACTATGCCACAGGGCTTTACTACTTCAAGGGTTTGCTAAATTTACTAGGCCTTACTTCATATAAGGCCTTACTGCATCTTAAACTTTAATTAGGCTTTTAGCAACAACATATAGCTTAATATCTGAACAAATAACAGAAAAACACTTGGTCTAATCTTCATAATGCCTTCAGCAAGTACCTTTTTTACACAGACATAATTTCAGCTGTTACACAGTGGTGTGCCCAGGGAAATGGGGTTCCCTGCTTGCAGAGATATGCCATGAGTCTGAATGCCTGGGTGCATCTATGTGAGCGGGGCAACCTGGGCTTTCTCTTTGTAGAGATGTGCCCCAAGTTGGACTCTCTGTTTGGGCCTCTGCAAGCAAGGAAACCTCGGGTCTCCTTGTTGGCAGAGATGTACTGTGAGTTGGGGCTGAGCGGAGCAATACACACCAGGAGATTCTCCTGCTTGGGAATCCCCAAGGCAGAGCTCTGCAAATGGGGGAACCCAGTGCAGGCACTCCCAGAGCGTTAAGGGGCCTGATCCTGCACTACCTGGGAGTGGGAATTCTCAGTGCACTCAGCATGGGGCAGTGAAGCCCTGGGAGCGCCTGCCAGGGCCAGCTGGATAAATGGGCAGCTCTGGGCTGCCTACACTCTCCTGTCATACAGCAGAACAGGTGGTAGAAATTTGTGTCATTATGTCACAGCCACAGGTTTTGGGTATTTGTGGTGTGACAAGGGGTATGGACATGTGTGTGTGGTCATTTTGTAACCTGAAACAGTTTTTAGTAGAGGCAAAGGTCTAGTTTCTGCTATATAACCCCAGATATTTGCCACTGGAACTAGACTGGAACCTCTCAATGCTCATAGCAGGGTCGATGAGAGCCATTGAGTTGTAGTGAAAAGTGCAGGGTCTCTGAATGGTCTTATTTGCTGCTGAATCTCCTTCCGGAAGATTTTTTTAAAATAGCAACCTTCCCTTTCACTGCATCGACTTCTCTCTTGGTTTAATTTAAGCCTGGATTCAAAGCACAAACAGCCAGGTGAGTGGAGCCAGTGAGATTGTCTTGAAGCATCTGAGCTGTGCAGTGCTGACCAAGGGAGCATGGGGACAAAATACCAGCCTGCACAAACTACTCAGGACAGCAGGACAAAAAACCCAGTCAGTTGGGAGCACATCAATCCTCTCATCTCATTGCTCTCGAATAAGAACTAGTTTCTGAATGGCAAGACTGCAGCCATTTCTGAGGTCACTGGGCATCTGAATTACACCAGTTTTACACCATGGACTGATACTGGTTGAAGTGAACACTAAATCAGCCCAGTGTATGTCACTTGTATCCTAGAGATAGACTATTTTCACTAACACCAACTTATTTCCTTGCTTTTGCACTGTTTGTTCCCAGTGATTCTCTAAAATGCAACAAGGGAAATTGAAATTGGATCTTGGGAAGAACTTTATCACTATGAGGGCAGTTAAGTACTGGGAGACGCTATCTAGAGATGTTAGGGCTTCTCCGTCCTCAGTATTTTTTAAGACCAAGGTAGACACTTGAACGATCAGGTTTCGATATGGATGCTCCTGTCCTGAGCAGGGGATCTGCTGAGGTCCCTTTCAGCCCTGCGAGTCTGGAGTTTTGCTTCTTGTTGCATTAATTTTCTAGAATGAGAGAGGTTCCAGATTGTAAGTTATGGGCTGCCATCTCTTGGCCATAACACAGAAGTCCATGCTATCGGCTGTTTGCATGTGATCGTCTACCCATAAGCTTACCCAGACCCAGCTACAGTGTGTTCAGACATGCCCTTGGCTAATGACTGGAGTTAAATGAGATGTAATAATACGCTTAATTAAAAAGGGAGTCATTACTCACTCTAGACCTGCACTTATTTCCCTTCTTATTGGACCTTTGTTGCAATCAGGGCCAGCATCATATCACCAGACTTTACTTCCTTATTGTGATGAAGAGAAAACCAAAGAGGAAGGCTGTGGAGGGGGCACAGAATGGGCTTCGTTGCGACTCAGAAGTCTGTTCACAAAACACCTGTGACACCGAACTGAACAGCACAAACAGGTTTTTGTGCCAATCGGTACTGGTACGCCTCTGTCATGCTGGGTGCCTCTGTCCTAGAAAGACTATCTGGACTCAGACTCCACACCTGTGCTCCATCCAGCGTCGAATCTGAGCCCAGGTAGTCTTTCCATTTGAGTCTGAATGGATAAAGAAGTTAACAGTGAATGGGTGTGGGGGTGCATGCGCACGAGAGAGAAACTCCAGGGGATTAATTTTTTTATAAGTATTACCTCGTGCCTCTTTATATAATTCCTATTCTTCAATTGTCCCCTTCATTCTTGCCCTGTTTTCAGTTAGTCATTTAGGCTAGGGACAGACATTACACATCAACCAGCTGAAGTGATCCCAGAAGTTTTGCAGTTCTGGGCAGGACTGTCTGCTCCAGGGCAGGGCTGTCGCACCTCTCTGCTCCCTGGCTGGAGCTCCGACAGAGATTCACCTGACCCCTCTCCCCCTGCACGGACCGTAGCCAGCATGTGTTATGCTAGCTAATGCTGAGAGGTGCCTGTGTAGGGCAGACAGAACAGTATCCGCTTAGGGCTTTTTGGAGCTAATTAACAGATCAGCTGGTAATATCCTTTAGCCGTTAGGGAAAGTGGCACATAATATTTACCATGTAATGTAAGTTATAATTTACATTGCCATTCTCCTACAATCACCCCAAAGTGTTTTGGTTCACATCTAACTTTCACTGTGGTTGGTTTACATGGCTCTTTTAGCCTTTGCCCCGTCCATCTTTGCCTGGAATAAGTAAAATTGAATTCCCCTTGTTATTGGAAAGGTTTCCCATCAGTATTGATATTCCCACCCTCTGATTTCTTGGTGTGAGTGTAGCCCAGATTCCAGGCCCTGCCTGGGTGCAGACATGGGAAGCCCTGAAGCAGATCCATGGGAGTTGTCGTAAATAAGGAGTTTAGGACCTAGATTCCTGTACCATCAAACCCTTGCTGTACTTACGATACATCTATGACATCTGCATCATTTGGACTGAGAACCTGCAATCTCTGATTGAGTTCCACCAGAAATTCAACAATCACCATCCCTCCATCTGATTTTCTTTAGAATACTCCAGCACCAACATCTCCTTTTTAGACACAATGATCAGTATCCAGAAGGGTAAAATACAGACCACAGTATACACGAAACTCACAGACCAACATAGATATCTGCACAGAACCAGCAATCACCCTAAACACACCAAAAAAGCTGTGATATACAGCCAAGCCCCCAGATACCACCGCATTTGTACTGAAGAGCACACCCGGGATCGCCATCTCACCAATCTTAAAAAGGCTTTCACCCAGCAAGGACACTCCTCCAGAGAGGTAGATCACACGTTTGAAAGAGCCACCTGGATACCACGTGAAGAACTGCTGCAGTACAGAAGAAAAACACCCACAAATCGCACACCGCTGGTTATGAC
>NW_005843691.1:40154-46874 GCF_000455745.1 Alligator sinensis | reverse complement strand
GACAAGAAATGCAAAACCTGCCAACACATCTCCACCACCCCCACTATTACTACACCCCACAACAGAGCCATCAGCATCCCAGGATCTTACAGCTGCACCTCCAGAAAAGTAATATACCTCATCCAATGCACCAAATGCCCTGATGGAAAATATGTAGGAGACACCAAACAACAACTGCGCACCAAAATGAACGCGCACTGGAAATCTATCAAAAACAGAAATACCCAATTACCAATGGGGGCACATTTCTCACAGGAGGGCCACTCTCTCTCCAATCTCTCAGTCCTGATCCTCAAGGGAAACTTACACAACACTTCCCAGAGACGAGCCTATGAGCTCCATTTCATCAACCTCCTGGATACTAGAGATCAGGGACTAAACATAGACATTGGATTTTTGATACATTATAATCTTGCCTGGCAACTGACTCCCCAGCCCAGCCCCTGGCTTCTTCACTTTTCATTCCATCCAGGAAGAGCACACACCAGCTGCTGAAACCTCCTTAGCCTGACAAAGGGTTTTTGAACCCGAAAGCTTGCTTAATAACTATTCTCCAACCATTTGGGTTGGTCTAATAAAAGATATGAAATTCACCCAAGGAACCTTGTCTGCCAGATTCCTGTAATGGCATTTACCAGAGCGGGCTGGAAAAGTGTGCTCGGTTGGTGATTTGTTTGGTGCCAATACTTACAGTGACATTATAACTTTGTCTGTCAACCTGATGTCACTGCTTTGATCTCCCAGTGGCTGGGGAGCTGCAGCTGTAGGTCACTGTTTTACCTCCTGCTCCTCTCTCATTCTTGTGCTAGAAGTCCCGGTGCCGTGAGCCTCTGAACTCTGAATTTCCTCAGAGCTGACCAAGTACCTTCTCCAACAATATTCTTAAGTTTTGGTTTTGCATGAGGATATTTCCCCAAGTTTTACTCATTATGGCACTTAGGATGCTTCTGAAGGCAAAAACATAAATGATCTTTTTTTTTTCAGTGTTTTTTCTTTTATTCTGTGGCTGTCTCTAGGAGTGCTGGATGCTTTGATTCCCTAAATGTAAAAGTGGAAGGCAGCTCAGCAGAGAATTATTCTAAAGCTTCTGAGGGAAGGAGTCACAAATAATAAGAGTACTTCCCAAGTATAATAATGTATAAGAAATGTACCAGAAATGGGCAATCCCCTAAATCTCACTGTAAGCATGGGATGCCCACAGCTGGGGATCTACAGGACTATTGTAATGTTGTCCTGCCCACTATAAGTCACGCTCCAAGTTATCCTGGTAAAGGTTCTCAAGCAGTCTTTGTCTCCCCTCCAGTGTCTTGTTATTAATACGATGTTGATGCTTCGTAGATCTGAATTCCTGACCCTTAGTTGTGATGAAGCAATGCGTGACTAGTGGCCAGAGTACAGGTCTTGGAGCTGAAGATGTGGCCGCTGAAGATGTCCCCATTGCTCATGCAGCAGGAGAGAGCCCATCTGTGTGACATTGCTAACAGATATGCCTGGGCATGGAAGTGGTTCCTCTTCATTGGAGAAGAAGGAGTGGGAGCACGGGGAGACGGCTGCCTCCAGCAGAGGGGCTGAATGGTTGGTCAGTACTAGGTCCCAAAGCAAGGGCAGCAGTTGCCTTGAGAAAGTGACTTTAGGCCGGAAATCACTTTACATTGAATTGATCAGCACAGGGGGATCTAGTCCAGATTTGTCTCAGGAAGCTGTCATGCTACTGGCAATAATCATCGCCTACAAACTCAGCCTTCCCCCTGTTGACTGTGAGATGAAATAACTTCCAGATCTACCGCTGTTGGCCTGGACTGACCTGGTTAAAAGCCCAGTTAATAGGAAATTTTGGGCAGATCTAGATGTTGGTAATCATCTATCTAAGTAATCAGTGCTGGAACTGGCTTTGCATCTGAGTCTGTAGAAAGACTAATGTGAATTCTGGATCCTGATTCATAAAGACGTCCCAGCTAAAGACTGAGGTGCAAACTGGATGTAATCAAAGAAGGACAATGCTCTTCATCCAATACAATAATACCCTTTGACTTTCTGTTCTCCAGCAAGATCTGTGCCTTTACAATCATACATTTCTTCAACTCATGAATATAATAGTTTATAATAGGACTAGCAACCAGTGACATTCTTTGATTGTTTGCAGATGCATGTCAAGCACAAGTTCCAGACCATGATATATGGCCTTGTAAGGCAAATACCTTGTTAATATGAATGCTTACACAAGCCACTAGCAGTCAGATGGACTAAAATGATGTGATCATCCGCAGGGCTCTGAGGTGTTAGGTGCTAATCAGTAAATGAGGGAGAGGGGGACAATTTATTTGTAGCTACTCAGAGCAAAAGAGAAAGATCAGACTGCTATAAATATCCTGGGTGTCTTGCCCCATTCTCTTTGTCATGGACTAAATCTGCCCTAGGAAGATGCAAGGAAAGCTGTTTTAGTTCATGGGATTGGCTCTGGTTTAATTAGCTTGTTTAAGCCATGGCAGCTACTGGAAGGAAACGGGATTCGGTAAATGGGGAAAATATGTGGATCGAG
Organism: Alligator sinensis; assembly: GCF_000455745.1. Taxonomy (NCBI): domain Eukaryota; kingdom Metazoa; phylum Chordata; order Crocodylia; family Alligatoridae; genus Alligator; species Alligator sinensis. The sequence goes on along the minus strand of NW_005843691.1, from coordinate 44,335 downwards.
ATAGTGAATGTTACTTGCATCCTGCATAGATCAGCAGAGAATTAATTCACAGAGCTCATATTTCCGAATGTATGTAACTTCTTATTATATTTACTTTGAATGACATTTTGGATTTCAGATGGTTGCATTTGTTGGGGAAGTGCTGCCGTCTGTTGGCTACTAATTGGAAGCTCATCTTCAATGGTTTCATCACCTACTGCATTCTGTCTAGGGCTGAAAATCCCCGGGAGATGCCCACTGCTCAAACTTTTGTTTTGTCATGAAGAAGGATAAAATGTCAGCAAGTGGACGTTGTTCCAGGATAAAATACATGTCATATGCTTTAGAACATGAGAAACATTTCAAAATGAAACATGGGACTCTTCAGCCTCGAGAAGCGAAGGCTCAGGGGTGACTTGGTGGTGGCCTATAAGTATATAAAGGGTGTGCACCAGGAACTGGGAGCATTGGAGTACCCTAGTGAACAGACAAAGAAGGCAAGGTCCAAGGTCACAAAATGCTAGAAGACCGTTTTCAACTGAACATAAGAAAAAACTTCTTTACTATCCATGCCCTCCCCTCCTTTCCTCCCAGACCTGAATGACTGAGTGTAAACGAAGAAATACTCTAAGGAAAGCAAGTATTTATGCTCTTGAGATGCAGTCAGCCTGCTGAGGAAACTCATTGCAGGGTGAGAGATGAAGAGACCAGCCCCATGAAGTGGAAAAGGGGTCCCGGACAAAACAACTCCTACCACAGCCTCTTCAACACTAGACAATACACATCTTCTGACCCTTCCCCTCCTCCAAAGGATCCATGCCCCTAGTCCTTCTTGCATGCATCAGAGAAATGCCATGTGTGGTTCCATGTTATCCTGTTAGTGGCATTCGCTGCATCTTCCATGTTTGGTGACGAGAGCATCATGGACTTTTTTTGCAGCCTCTGCAGCCGTCCCAGCCTAGACCCAGACCTCCCTGCAGTGGTGCCGCCTTTAAAGCCCCAGGCTGGCCCTGCCTGCCACGGTGTTTGTGGCATGAGGAGGAAAAGGGATTGCTTGGTGTTCAGGAAGAAAATAAATGTTACACTGGAAGAAGAAATGAGCCCCCAATTTAGGGGAGGTTAAATCTCAGACTTCGGAGCAAACTCCCCTGGTCTGTGCACCTGGGCTGATCTGTCCTGCAGGCTGGGCAGCAGGGGCAGCGTGGTGGTGTCTGTGGGTCAGACAGTGATGTGTTTGTGTCCTGAGAAATCCCTGGAGCTGGGACTGAGTGTAGCAGTTGTTCAATCAAGTGAGTCTTCAGGAAGCAGCTGTGGTGCTGGGCTGGGCAGCATGGGGAGGTTTTTGTATGGGTTTGTATCACTGTGTGAGGTGAGCTGCGGGACTGGTGACAGTAATAATCTCCAGCATCTTCAGCTACCCCACGTATGTTGAGAGTGAAGTCAGGGCCAGAGCCACTGCCGCTGAACCGGGCTGGGACTCCTGACTGCCGGGTGGAACCACCATAGATGAGGAGCTTTGGAGCTTGCCCAGGTTTCTGCTGGTACCAGGCTAAGTGATGATAATATTTAGGGGTGTTGCTATCAGAGAAGGTATAAGTAAGGCTGGAGCTGGCTTTGCACTTGACGGTCACTTGATCTCCTGGAGAGACCGCCAGGGACTCTGGGGTCTGAGTCAGCACAATCTGCCCGGAGGAACCTAGAAGTAAAAACAAAAGTTGAAGTAACCTAGGTCTCCATTGGGCTAAGTAACCCGGCTAGACAATCTGGATGCTTTAGCAATGCTCCTTGTGTGCCCTCTTACAGAACTGAGTGAGTTTGTCTCGTGGCTGAGATGCTAACGTGCAGCCAGAAGTGCTTCTTTCCTTCTCGTCTTTTCTTCAATCCTCATCTAGAGTTACAACCTCAGCCCGTGGACATCCACGGAAAAACTTCTGTTCACTCCAGTGGGCTTTGGATGCTGGTCATAGAGATTAAGTAAGTCTTTTGACTCCATGGCAGTCCCTCCTTGTGAAGGGAGTGCATTTCTCTGAGCATTTTCAAGCACCCCAAAACCCAATTCTAGGTCTATTCATGTTTGTAAAAAGGATGGTTTTACTATAATGAACCTCTCAGTTTGCTGCTTACCCTGGACCCAGAGCACCACCAGGCAGAGCAGAGGAGCAAGTGAGACCATCTTGGTACGTGTGTCTGGCCTGCACTGATCACCAGTCTGGACCAAGTGCCCTGGAGCACTTATACTGGCTCTGAGCATCAGGAGGGTGTTGACTGGGTGTAAAACATGCAAATTTGGCTCAGAGATGATTTGCAAGAGATCTAAAAATAAGCTGTGAAAGGCATGTGGTGTTGAAGGGGGAAAACACAGTGGGTTCACAGAGCTGCTTCACTTTGTGCTGAGCTGGTATTTGTCAGAAATTGATGGGAAGAGGCTGTATTTTGCCCACCCCTGCACTAAACTGTAGCAAGTAAAATCATATTTACAAGCAACCTGTGTGTAAATGAAATAGAAATAGTACAGCAGGAAAAAATAGTCAGTTGGGAGCTCATCAATCCTCTCATCTCACTGCTCTGAAATAAGAAGAACTAGTTTCTGAATGGCAAGACTGCGGCCATTTCTGTTGAGGTCACTGGGCATCTGAATTGCACCAGTTTTACACTGTGGACTAATACTGGTTGAAGTGAACCCTAAATCAGCTCAGCGTTTGTCACTTGTATCCTAGAGAGAGACTATTTTTCCTAACACCAATTTATTTCCATTTTTCTCGATTGTGCCCAGTGATTCTCTAAAATGCAACAAAGGAAATTGAAATTGGATCTTGGGAAGAACTTTATCTCTAAGAGGGCAGGTAAGTGTTGGAAGAGGCTATCTAGAGGTGTCGTGGCCTCTCCATCGTCAGAAGTTTTTAAGAGCAAGTTAGACACTTGAATGATCAGGTTTAGCTATGGATGCTCCTGTCCTGAGCAGGGGACCTGATGTGGTCCCTTCCTGCCCTGCGAACCTGTGGTTTTGGTGGTTGTTGCATGCACTTTCTAGAATGACCGAGGGTCCAATGTGTAGTTTATGGGCTGCCGTCTCTTGACTGTAACACAGAAATTCATGCTCTCAGCTGTTTGCATGTGAAAGTCTATCTGTAAGCTTACCTGGGACTAACTACAGTGTCTTCAGACATGCCCTTGGGTAATGACTGGATTTAAATGAGGTTTGATAATATGTTTAATTAAAACAGTCAGTGCTAGCTCACTCTACACCTGCACTTATTTCTCCTCTTATGAGACCCTTGCTGCAGTTACGGCCAATATCATGTCACTTGATTTGACTTTCCTATTGAAGTGAAGACAAAGCTGAAGATGAAGGCAATGGAGGGGGCACACGATGGACTTTGCTGCTGATCAGAAGTCTGCTCACAACACAACAGTCACACTGAACTGAACAGCACAAGCAGGATTTTGTGCCAGTCTGTATCCTTGTGAGGGTGAGAGACGGGGCTGGTGGCAGAAATAATATCCAGCTGGTCCTGCTTCAGTCCTGCTGATTGTGAGCATGGAGGCAGGCCCAGAGCCAGTGCCGTTGAACCAGGCTGGTACGGCATGTTGTTGGATGGTGGCACTATAGGTGATGAGTTGGTCTAGGTTTCTGTTGGTTACAGACTATGAGATCCCAGACTGAAAATTTAAGGTTTGAGTTGTCTTTATATTGAATTATGGCTCTGTCTCCTGGAGACCCCAGCATGGATTCTGGTGTCTGAGCCCAGGTAGTCTTTCCATTTGAGTCTGAATGGGTCAACACGCTAATAGTGCACGGGGGTGTGCGTGTGTGTGAGAGAAGTAAACGCCAGGGAATTTATCTTTTATAAACATTACCAAATGTCTCTTTATGTAGTTCCTATCCTTGAATTATTCCCTTCATTCTCTCCCCTTTTTCAGTTAGTCACTTTACAGCCTAATGCAAAGCCTTTGAAGCCCAGGGAAAGTCTCTTATTCACTGTGCTGGACTTACTGTCAGGACCTAACTGCTCTTGAAATAACACAAGGATATGCAGAACACTCTGAGGAAAGTGTGAAGTTTGATAGATTAATAGCTAAATATTCTTAAATCTAAAACATAATCTTTAAAAACTTTATAGAAGAAATATAGGATTAAAATTCCTAAACTCCTAAAATACAGCTTTCCATCACAACAGTACTACTTTCATAAGTCTCTTTCC
>NW_005843691.1:33647-40123 GCF_000455745.1 Alligator sinensis | reverse complement strand
CCAGAGTACTACCAGTCAGAGGAGCTGAGCCTTTGGGAACATTGTGATGCATCTGAACAACCAGATGCTGATCAACCCACTACTGGGTGGCACACAGTGTTAATAGTAACTTGTTACAGCATCAAAGGGTGCTAGTTGCTTTAATATATGCAAAGTACATGTCTGATCCAAAAAATGAGCTCGGAAAGGACCACAAACCAGTTTTAAGCTTACTGCTCATCAGAGCTGCTTCATTTTATGCTGCGGTGCTATTTATCCGAGTTGAAAGTAAATGAGTACATGTCTTGATTCCTGGTTATTGCTTTTATGCCACTTAGTATCCACAGTGGACATCAGCTGTCTTTTACAGTCATTTCAACAAAGGAGAAAATGTGCCCCTCTGTGTAGCACATGTACTCCGAAGGTGACTGTTAAGGAAGCACCTGCCGTGCTGATCTGAAGAGTGCCGGGAGGTTTTTGTACTGGTTTGTATCACTGTGAGAGGTGCACCATAATTCTGCTGACAGTAATAATCTCCAGCATCTTCAGCTTGTACACTGCTGATGGTGAGAGTGAAATCTGTTCCAGACCCACTGCCGCTGAACCGGGCCGGGACTCCCGGTTGCCGTGTGGAAGCAAAAGTGATGATGAGTTTAGGAGCTTGTCCAGGTTTCTGCTGGTACCAGCCTAGGAACTCCTTTCCTGCAGATGTGAGGCTGGAGCTGCATTTGCATTTGATGGTGACTGTGTCTCCCAGGGATGGTGCCAGGGACTCTGGAGTCTGGGTCATCACACGGTCTCCACTTGAACCTGAAAGGGAAAAACAGAATATAGTTACATGGATGCATTGTACTGTACCCTTTTATAAAAAGCCCTCTGGGATGACATTTTCAGCTCAAGGCAGCCACGTGTTCATTCAGGGACTTCCTGAAAATCCACTGCAGTCAGTGGACTCCCATCTACCTCTGTGGGCTTGACATCAGGCCCAAATACCTAAAAGAAGAAGGTCTTTTTCTCTTTAGTGGCAGCACAGGCAGCTTGAGGTTAGTGGAGACTAGTAAGGATTTGTCAGGCGGAGGCTCTAGACCGTTAGCTTCTTTTTGCAAGAGACCTTTACTGGCAATGAAGCCAGTTCCCTCTTGGTGTGCTCCTTACCATGGATGCAGAGCAGTAACAGCCAGAGGAGTGGAGCCTGCGAGATCATCTTGGTATGCATGACTGGCCCAAAGCTGATCTGCAGGGTGTAACGAGTGATGCAGGAGGCTTTAAAGGAGCTCTAAGCAGCACAGGGGATGTCTCATGAGCATGAAGTATGCAAATGTAGGTTAGCTACGAGAACCCTGCTCTGATCCTAATGTGTAGGGGCCAGATGGCCGGGGTATCAGAGGACAAGTCCAACCTGTCAGGGCCACCAGCTGCTCCCTTACTCCTCACCTAGCTCTGGATGAGCTGTGGTGCTCCTCTTACTACCTGTTTGTTTTGTGGTCATGCCCAGCTGGTCCAGTTGGGATCAGAGCTCCATTGTGGGAGATGCCAGCCAAACTCACAGAAGCATGCAGGCTTTGCTTTGCATGTTGTATTTTACTGGCATTTCCCAACTGTAAATGGGCTGAAGATAGGTAGATGTCAGGTTTGACTGGGAGCGTTGATCCCTGGTCATTTCCAATGCTGGATTCTAGTTTAAAGGTAATGTACTTAGTCTCACTACTGTGCTTGAAATCTCCCTGTTGATAAGAAGTTTCGGGCATGGCTCTCACTGCCATTTTTCAGTGTGGGGATGCTGATGCATGTGATGCTGGAGTGCAGTAATTACCACACTCCAGCAGACTTGATTGAGTCTGCTCTGATTCTCTGCAGGGCAGCCTCCCTGCATTTATATAGGAGCTCATAGTTGCCCTTGCTGCAGCTTGAGACCACTGCTCCTTGTTCTGTCATCTGTCATCACTGAGAACAGTCCAGCTCCATCCTCTTTCGAACCCCACTACAGGTAGTTGAAGGCGGCTATTACCATACCATTTAGAACATTAAAAAGGATTTCAAAATGAAATATTTCCTAAGTTCAAAACAATATATTATGGCCATAACAAAGTTGAACTAAAATAGTTCATTATATTATTGAATCCTATAAAATTCCATTTATTTTTCTGCAAATCTACAGCTAAAATTTCAAGAAAATGGTTCTGATGGAAAACACTTGAATGGAAACATGGTTGACCAAGTCTAGCTATAAGCATATGGTTCAGCATGGACAGCTAAAATGTTTTGAATATATAGCTATATGTTTTTAACTTGTACATAAGGTGGTAGGTTGCAATTTAAAATGTATGAGTTTAAACTTTAGAAACTACCGTTTACACCCATGAGACCAGGAGAGTGAAGTCAGGGCAGGGCACACTGAGTATGTAGCAAAACCCCCAGTTTTTTGGGTTTTTTTTTTTAATGCATTCCCTCCCTTTCCCCAACCATTTCTGACTTTTTCTTTCCCCCTCTATTCCCTATAGATAAGTATAAGTGAGCTAAGACATAGAATAAGCTTCAGCATTTTATTTTGGTGGCAAGTTGTATTTGTTTTGTTTTTTCTCCTTCTTTACATTGTATAATTATTATGTTTATATTGATTTTTTTTCACTGTTCTATATTACTGTTTTACTGGTACTATATGATTTAGGCCTACATATCCAAGTAAGCTTAAGTAATGTCAAGTTCCATGTTGTTTGACAAGTCTCCATCCTGTCCCCAGGCCCAGTTGGGTAACCCATGACTTACAACTACCCCTTCTATGTAACTTGGTTCCTGAATGAATGGGGATGAATGAGGGTGCTTGAGGGACAATGGCAGTACATCTACAGATAGCTCCCTCTGAATGACCAAACTATCAACACCAATACCTGGACCAACGACCTAGCCCGTGGAACCACCCTCAGCATTCAAGAAACAAAAGATGAGGCAACCTACCATTGGGCCAGGCTGCACATGCTCAGTAAGAACACCTGGAGCCCTCTGGGACAGAACTGACATTGCCTGGACAGGCCCTCCCCACAGGAGATCAGAGGTAGTCTGCCCCATAAAAGGGGTAGTGAAGACTGACTCCTTGGGATGTCCTCTCCATCTGGACCAGCAGCATGCCAAACAACCTACCCACCCAGAGGCCCTGCTGGCGACCCCCGCTCTGGACAACACCTGCTGGACAAGGACCCCTTTCCAGCCTGGATAGGTAGCTATCACCCCCCACCCTCTTCAACCAAGGACTTGGACTTTGCTTCTTTCCCCTACTTGGGCTCCAGCCCTTCCACTGAGTCTCTTTCTCCTGCTGACATTTTGAGAGTGTGTGTGTGTGTGTGTGTGTGTGTGTGTGTGTGTGTGAACCAATAACTTCATGGAGCTGTGTAGTGTGTTGTCTGTTTAATACACCTGTTGTTTTGAAATCCTGAGTTGGGTTTTTGTCTGTTTCCTGACTGTTTCTTCCTTGCCACCACTTATCTGCCCACCCCAGTCTCTAAGCTGTTAGTCTGTTTCCAAGCTCCCAGCTTTCTGCCTCTCTCTCTCTCTTTCCTGGCTGTCTCCTCCTTGCTGCCACTTATCTGTGCCCCCCCCTTCCCCTATATCTCAGCTGTCTGCCAGCTGTCCAGCCCCAATCTACCTTAAGTAAACCCAAGCCTCAGTTCCTCAGTCAGCTTCTCTCTAGTCCACCAGTTCTGGCAACTTTCACTCTCTCTCTCTTATCTTAACCTACCCCCAAATATCCCAGGTACCCCATGCACACACATACACACTGTCCCATCCAAGTTAGGAACTTACCTATGTGTAGGTGGGTGTTGTGTGCATGTCATTGTGTGTATGATATATGAATTGGTGATATGTGTACTGAGTGTGTGGGTATGGACAATTGATTTTGTCTAGCTTTTGGGGTGTATAGTGTATGTGCTTGAATTGGTGATAGGTATGCATGTGCCTAGGCTGGTTTAGATGTGTATGTGCCTAAGCAGATAGTGTGTGTGTGTGTGTGTGTGTGTGTGTGTATGCATCTAATTGATTTGTGTGTTTGTATATGTGCAATTATGTCACACCCTCCTGTCTAACAGTGCAATATTGAGATCCTAAGAGTTGGCCTGACCCCCCAGGGCAACAAGTATACATCAGGCTTATGGTCCTGGGAAAGCGCTGTAGAGAAGGGATGTTGAGACGGGACAGGATTATGTTGCTAAGAGGCCAAGGAGATCAAAGCCACCTCCAGGCTTCGAGCTTCATAGGGTTTTGGTCTCCTGGAAACATCAACAGGATTTCTGGAGCTGGAGTAACTAGTGTCCCTGGTGTAGTCTTGTTGCTCCCAAATGATATCTCACTAACTCTTGAGTGGCAAAGATATGCTGGCTGTAGTCTGCAGTGAAGACCTGGTTTTGGCAGTTATCTGAGTACATCCCAAATGAGAGATCCTGATCTGAGCCACAGAAGCACTAAACCACAACACTGATGCACATGGGTTGTCAGGCCAGGTGGAATATATACAACTCTCCAATCAACATACCCAAGGCAGACCTATTGTGAGACATGCATCCTGTGGGCTGCAGTGAAGCCCCACAAACCGTGGGGTGTCCCAACCTTTGATCCTTGCATACTGCTCTTAAAACAACTGGGCCATTAACTAGGGGACCAGCGGGTGAATGTTAGGGACCAGGGCATGGGCAGTCTGGCCTCGTAGCGGGTCTCCTGAAGCATGGATGACATTGAGGCAGAGTTCCTGGGGACCGATGGGTTCGATGTCAAAACTGGAAAAGGAGGATTATCCAGAGTTGGGACTGAAATCAGGGGCCAAGAGTCAAAGCCAGAGAGCTGATAAGAGAAAGCCAGGAAGACACCGAGAACTGCAGCAAGTACATCTGTTTGCTCGGACAAGGAGACTGTGGGCTGGGCCTGGCTTTTTAAGGGCAGGAGTGGTTGGGGTGACTGCCTGTGGTCCCAGGGAATGGGCTGCCCTGATTGCCTTGTTCAGCCCAGCTGGGCCCAGGCTTGCTTAGGGAGAGGGGAGAGAGGAGGGAAATCTCATTGACAAGGAACCCAGAGCAGTGGCCAACCCTCCATGATAAAGCCACACACCCCCTTGGTCTCCCAGTGCCTTCCCTCCCCTCCTTTCCTTCCAGACATGATTGACTAAGTATAAAAGAAGAAATACTCCGAGGAAAGCAAGTATTTATGTTCTTGAGGTGCAGTCAGCCTGCTGGAAGAAACTCATAGCAGGGTGAGAGATGCAGAGACCAGTCCCACAGGGTAGAAAAGGGAGACCCAAGTAAAGCAACTCCTACCACAACCTCTCCGAGATGAAACAATACCCCATCTTCTGCCCCTTCCCCTCTCCAAAGGGTCCATGCCCCTATTCCTTCTTGCATGGATCGGAGAGAGGGTATGTGTGGCTCCCTGTTACCTTGCTAATGGCATTCAATGCATCTGCCGTGTTGGGTGACGAGAGCATTGTGGACTTTTCTGTTGCTGCCTCTGCAGCCGTCCCAACCAAGAGCCAGCCCTCTCTCCAGCAGCGCCGCTTGCAAAGCCCCAGGCTGGCCCTGCCTGCCACGGTGTTGGTGGCATGGGGAGGAAAAGGAATTGCTTGGTTTTCAGGGTGAAAATAAATGTTATGCTAGAAGAAGAAATGATCCCCTAGTTCAGGCGGGCTGAAAAGTCTGAGAAGCAAACTCCCCTGGACTGCGCACCTGGGCTGATCTGTCCTGCAGGCTGGGCAGCAGGGGCAGCGTGATGGTATCTGTGGCTCAACAAGTGACGTGTTTCGGTCCCAGGGAAACCCCGGAGCTGGTATTGAGTGTAGCAGTTGTGCCGATCACGTGTCTCTTCAGGAAGCAGCTGTGGTGCTGGGCTGTGCATCGCAGCAGGTTTTTGTATGGGTTTGTATCACTGTGTGAGGACCACTGCGGGTCTGCTGACAATAATAATCTCCGTCATCTTCAGCTTCAACACTGCTGATAGTGAGAGTGAAATCAGTGCCAGAGCCACTGCCGCTGAACCGGGCTGGGACTCCTGACTGCCGTGTGGAAGCATCATAGATGAGGAGCTTTGGAGCTTGCCCGGGTTTCTGTTGGTACCAGTGTAAGAGCTGATAGGTACTCCCAGAGCTACTATAAGTAAGGCTGGAGCTGGCTTTGCACTTGATGGTCACTCGATCTCCTGGAGACACCGCCAGGGACTCTGGGGTCTGAGTCAGCACAATCTGCCCGGAGGAACCTAGAAGTAAAAAGAAAAAAAACCACAAAACCCCCATAAGTTCAATTAACATAGTGCCTCCAGCAAGCCAAATAACCCGTCTGATTAGACAATCTGGATGCTCTAGCAATGTTCTTTGTGCGCGTTATTACAGAATTAAGTGAGTTTGTGTCCTGGCTGAAATGCTAACATGCAGCCAGAAGTGCTTCTTTGCTTGCAGCCCTTTCTTCTTTGCTCATCTAGGTTACAGCCTCAGCCCCTAGAAATCCCCAGAAAAACTTCTGGTC
>NW_005843691.1:20396-33625 GCF_000455745.1 Alligator sinensis | reverse complement strand
AATTCCTTGGGCTTTTTGTTTCTGGAAAAAGGATGGTTTTGCTATAATGACACAACTTCCCTCTGCGTTTGCTGCTTACCCTGGACCCAGAGCACCACGAGGCAGAGCAGGGGAGCCAGTGAGACCATCTTGGTACGTCTGCCTGGCCTGACACCGATCACCATTTGGTACAAACTGGCCTGGAGCACTTATACTGGTGCCGAGCATGAGGAGGGCGTTGACTGGGTGTAAAACATACAAATTTGGCTCAGAGATGATTTGCAAGTGATCTAAAAATAAGCGGTGACAGGCACGTGGTGTTGAAGGGGGCAGACACAGGGGGTTCACGGGAGCCCCTTCACTTTGTGCTGAGCTGGTATTGTCACAAGTGGGTGGGAAGAGGGTTGTGATCTCGTACTTGTTTGGGCATCAATGTCTTTAATGCCTATTAGACATGTCCTGCTGGACACAGTGTCACTAGGGTGATGTTCCTGTGTTAGGGGAGCCATAGGGGAAGTGACTTCCTCACTCCTTGCTCTTTTTCTTCAGCCTAGAAATCTTGCATAACGTAAAGAAAAGAGGAAGCTCCTGAACTTGGCCCTTCTCGAGAATTTTCCAGCCATATTGAGCACTGTTCACCTGGAAGACCCTTTCATTGCACATGGTCTCTTTTTTTCTCTTTTTTTTTGATTCTCCCAGAAACCATCTCCCAGGTGAAAAAGCAAGGCAAATGGGGCTTTCATGTTAGAGCATCTTTTTCGATGATTTAGCTGGGAGTCATGAATGCTCTGAATAAAGGGGCAAGAGGTGATCACCCACAGCATTTTTTTATATCAGCCCAGCAGGAAGGAGTCACGAATCATACTAGTAATGCCCAGGTCTAGTAACTAATCCATGATGATCTGGAATGATACAATTTCCCAGGCACCACAACTATACGGGACACAATATAAATACCAACCCCTTCCACATTGTCATGAAAACTCCCTTATTAGACTAGAGATTTCTCCACCCCTTACCCATCTGGAGCACCTGCTCACTGGGAACTGCACCGTTGACTGGAGCATAGTGGGCTGATGGGAGATCTCTGACTGTCCAAGTGAGTGTGCAAGGAGGACATGACACATGTTGTGTAACAGCTCCACAAAGGAAATGACTGTTCAGAAAGTGAACTGAGCAGTGCTGCCCCATTTCCTTATGGTCCATCCCTGTGAGCAACAGATGATGATAGTGGTGACAGGAATGTTCCCCAGCATCTGAGCTGTGCAGCGTTGAGCACAGAGCAAAATGGAGCCGTTGTGATTCCTCGCTGCCCAGGGAAAAAACAAATCAGTCAGTTATGTCAATGCAGATTATGTCATCTCAGCATCTGCTGTATAAGGACTGGTGTTTTCTATGGAGAGATTTAAATACTGCACATTACAGTTACTAGGCTTAAATCTGATCTCAGTTTACTCATTAACATTGTTGAAGTGAGATCTGCATAACGCCCCAGGACAGTTGCTGGTATCCTGCAGAGGATTTGCATAGTTAGACCGTGCAAAATGTTTTCTATTTTTGTGTTTCCTGTCTTGATGGTGTGCTGCCAGAATTGCCAATGCCCCAGTGCATAAGGTACAGGCTGCCATCTCTTGGGCACTCTGATCTCAGTTTACTCATTAACATTGTTGAAGTGAGATCTGCATAACGCCCCAGGACAGTTGCTGGTATCCTGCAGAGGATTTGCATAGTTAGACCGTGCAAAATGTTTTCTATTTTTGTGTTTCCTGTCTTGATGGTGTGCTGCCAGAATTGCCAATGCCCCAGTGCATAAGGTACAGGCTGCCATCTCTTGGGCACAGTGTAGAAGTTGATTATCATCTGGTGTGCTAGTTTAACCCTAAGGTTAACCACCTTTTCCAACATGTACCTAGTCTAACAGGTGTGTTTAATTGATGTGTTAATTAAAATGTGGGGTTCATTAATTTATCTCCCTGATGTATACCTGTCATCCTAGCTATAAAGATATGGAAAACATCAGATCAGGCCTTTTTCTCTTGCTACTGTAATTTATAGTAGACGGTACCACCTGCCACTGTTAACACCGAATGCTGGGCGGCAGTTGTATAACCTGGCCACCTCTAGGGTGCCAGTGGCTTTGGGGAGAAGACCAGCTTGGAGGGAAGTACTAGTTTTAGCCCTGGCAGAGCGAATGCCACCAAAAAGTTGTGGAAATGAGGGCCACTCCATGATCAGGTAGACTGGGCTCTTGAACCTTGGTCAGAAGCCAGTCCAGGAGCAGAGTCCTGTCCACACTTGCGAAGGGGATGTTTTTAAGACATGCAAATGGGTATTAAGCTTGGGGCATATGTCTGTGTTCACTGCAGAGAGCCATCATGCTCACACTGCCAATAGCCTTGTGTCAAATGCCTTACCTCTCCTAGAGTGCTATTATCATGTATGTTATTGTGCGTCCTTGGGTCTGAATCATGGGCCAGGACCCCATTGTGTTGGGGAAAGTGTATGACCATGGATCAAATAGACAGGACTTGTCTGAAAAAAACCTACCCTTGAAGTATAAGACAAGGGGCAAGAGGGATGCACACAGATGAATGAAGGAGGAGACGGGATCACCATGATTATAGTAGCTAGCCTAATGGGAAGAAGTATTGGCAGGCTTACCAAAGTGCTGTTTGTGTGGAGTAATTGGATGGGGGCTTCTCCTGAGAGTGAAGGGCAACTGAGAGGAGAACGGGAAGGGGAAGAGCAGAGGTAGAGCGCGCCCAGAAGTGGAGCTGCTGAACGGATGGAGAGAAAGTGGAGGAAGCAGCTGTCCATGCAGTTCACAGGTTTTTGTTGTGGTCTGAGTGAAGGCTGTTGTGGGTCTGGAGACAGTAATAATCCCCAGCATCTTGGGCTTCAACGCTGCTGCTGGTGAGAGAGAAGTCTGCTCCAGACCCTCGGACACTGAACCGGGCTGGGACTCGTGATTGCAGAGGAGGAGATGCAGATGGCACACAGATGAGGAGTTTAGGAGCTCGTCCAGGTCTCTGCTGGTACCAGGAGAAGTATTCATTTCCTGAGTCGGTAAGGCTGGAGCTGGCTTTGCACCAGATGGTGAATCTGTCTCCTGGGGAAGCCCCCAAGGATTGTGGCATCTGAGTCAGTACAAAGTCCCTGCTGGCATCTGAATTTATGAGCAAAAATATAATTAATTGTACAAAGTAGATGACTAATGTGAACTGCATTATGTTGGTTTGAATATTCTCATTTGTACCTTTGTCAAGTTACTGCAGCTCATTAACTGACCCTGGCTGTAAATATTAAACTCATGTTGCATCCCTTTTTCCTTTGCTAACAACCTCCTTCTTTTATCAGCAGTTTAGAAGTAGTCAGTATTTTCTGAGCCTGGTGACATATGAAGATAAATATTGCCTTGTTGTAGGACCTATTTATATCCAAATGTCTTTGGTTGGCTCCATTTCTGACCTTATGGCAGAGCTCCCTTTTCCTGTCTGGGATTGTACAGTGTCTGGAACAAAAGGTTCATGGCCCTCTGGCTCTTTTTGCAGCACAAATAGTAATAGTGAGAAAGCCAGTGCCCTCTTGGCTTGTTGCTTATCCTGGATCCAGAGCACAACCAGGCAGGTGAACTGAGCCGGGGAGATCATCATGATGCGTCTGGCACCCAGCACTGATCATCCAGCCCAGAAGAACTGCACCAAAGCATTTATAAGAGCTCAGGGAAGCAGGGAAATCTCCGTGCCTGTGAACTATGCAAATCTGGGTCAGAGATGAACATTCGTTGCTGAGCCGTGTCGTGGGCAAAGGGGAGGGAGCCCCGTGAAGGCGGCCAGTTCAGTCCCTGGGGTTGGGCTCACAGGGCACGTGCCAGGGCTGACACTAACGGTTCTCAGTTGATGGTTTTTGCTTCAGGGCTGGTTGGTGTCAGTGTTATACTAGATGTCTCCTCTCAAGCTATGCGTTTGCAAATCAACTTGGTTTTCATTCCTTTTCCTTTGGCCCCTGAAATTAAGTGTCAACAAGAGAGCTGATTTTTATACAAACCAGGGATTGTTTTTTGTGCTAAACTTAACCTCCTCCCTCCCCCCAAATCTACAAATATTGTATCACACATTTTACTTTAGGGCTTCATAACAGAAGAAGTGGATGTTCGGGCCTAGGACTAGGCACTGTGAGCAGAAGGAAGAGGAGGAGCTGACAGCCATATCCCCCTTCATGCCACACCTCAGTGTTTGGGCATGTGGGAGAGTGAGGACTGGTGCCTTTTGCTGCAGGAGATCTGAACCCATGTTTCCAACAAGACAGCTGTACTGATGGTTTAAGTATTTAATACAAACATGAGCAGCATTAGCAAGGTAGTCTTAGAGGGACTGCTTGGAGCAGGGGTGGCCAGCCTGTGGCATGGGTGCCACAAGTGCCACAGTCACCCTGTGTGTGTGACATGTGGCAGATCAGGTAGGGGACAGGCAGCACAGTGGCAGATAGGATAGGGAGCAGAAAGCAGGGTAGCAGATCAGGTGGGAGACAGAGAGCAGAGCAGCAGATTGGCCAGGGAGCAGGGCAGGAGGGAGAAAGCATAGCAACAGATCCGGGAGGGGAAATGGATTGGAGGGCCACTTAGACGGGGGCTAGGGCTAAATTGTGGCACGCCTGTTGCGAGAGGTGCAGGTTCAACTCCACTTTCAGATTTCAGCCGAGAGCGTCCGTACTGCCAGAGAGTGCCAGGTCTTAGGATGCTGAGTAGGAAGAGGCAGGCTCATGGGTTTTACACTCAGCTGTTCAGAAAATCCAGCCTGAATGAAAAAGCAGCTGAGGACCTACCCAAACTGTACATTTGTTGAATTAACTAGTCCCCCATGATATTCCCTCCTGATCCAATTTTAATCATTCATACGTTTCTCAGCCACACAAGTCTCTGAACTAATGTTGCATTGAAGTAGAGAGCTCCAAGCCTTGCATCACTCCTGAAGTCGTGTTTGGCCTTTACTCCACTGTGCTTCTAGGCTTTTCAAACTGTGTCTGCAGCAGGTATACCTTGCTGCATCCCACCTTCTCTTATTTTATTTCAGGGGTGACCAATCTGTTACATGTTTGCCACAAGTGCTCAGGCAGCCTCTGTATGTGTCATGCAGCAGATGAGGGAGGGAGCAGGGAGCACAGTGCAGATAGGACAGGGAGCAGAAAGCTGAGCAGCAGATTGGGCAGTGAGCAGAGGGCAGGGAAAAAGCAGAGGAGAAAAAACGGGAAGGAGATTGGAGTGGCACTCAAGGCAGGGGGAGAGACTCGCCTTGTGGCCCCTGCTTATCTACTTATAACCTGAGTCCAGAGCACTGACAGGCAAGTTCACTGAGCCAATGATCCATTTTGTAGCTGTATTGGTCTAGAGGCAAAAGGAATTAGTGATAGAGGTGATATCTACTTGTGATAGCTTTTATAAGGCCAACTAGATATTTGCAAAATAAATTAAATCTTTATTTGCAGGCAAGAAGGGTGCCTTTATCCAAAAGCTTGCAGATAAAGACTTTTTTCCCCCAAGCATCTAGTTGGTCGAATAGAAGATATCTCCTGTACCACGAGTTGTGATTCCTGCGCCAATGAGATTTTCCTGATGTTTCTGAGCTGTCCAGTGCTGATCAGTAAGCACAGAGAGGAGAATGCAACCCTCATAATTATTCATTGCGGCAGAGAAAGATCAGTCAGCTATATTTATGTAAAGCATCTCATCTCAGTATCTCTAAAATATGCTTGATCCAGATATATATGATAATGAGGATGACATTTATGGCAACATGTCATGAATCAACCCTGGCGCATCTGCAATTCTGAATGCAAAGTGCATTAAAGGAAATGCATAAAGAGAAATCATTGTGCTCAGTCTAAACGTGTGTGTGTAAAAGAAGCTGTAACTCTTCCTGCATTAGCCTTCCCTGACTGCATCCACATTCGGGGGTGACCAACTTGTGGAAGTGTACGATGAGTGGCATGTAGGAGATCAGGGAGGGAGCAGGGAAAGCAGAGCAGCAGACTGAGCAGGAGTCAGAAGGCAAGGCAAGGAAGAAAGCCAGAGCCTATATGTGTATGTGTGCACACACTCACACATGGGAAGCAGAGATGGGAGATATAAGTAAAGATCTCATGGAGCACCAACATTTGTCTAGTCTCTGAATGTCACTGATATTGCAAGGGAGGTTGCCATTCCCTGGTTTCTGCAAGTAGCCTGTGTGTCTCAGTCTGTTGCATAACTGGATGAGTCGGGTCTACAATGCAGTCGAGGGTGAAGTTGGGGCTGGGCCCACTGGGTGTACATTACTGTTATGGTCTTGGGAAAGAGCTGTAGAGAAGGGATGTTGGGATGGGACAGGATTGTGTTGCTAAGAGGCAAAGGAGATGAAAGCCAGCTCCAGGCTTCAAACTTCATAGGGATTCAGTCTCCTGGAAACATCAACAGGATTTCTGGAGCTGGAGTAACCAGTGTCCCTGGCACAGCCTTGTTGTTCCCAAGTGACCTCTCACAGTTATGCCACCCACAGTGTGCAGTGAAGACCTGCTTTTAGTAGTTATCTGGCTACATCCCAAATTACAGATCCTGATCTGAGCCACAGAAGCATTAAACCATAACACTGATTTCTGCTCCAATGCCTGGGGGACTGTCAGGCCAGGAGGAATATGCAAAACTCTCCAGTCAACATGCAGTGGGCAAGGGAGATCCATTGTGAAATGCATCCTGTGGGGTGCAGCAAAGCACCACAAACCCTGGGGTGTCCACAACCCTTGATCTTTGCATGCATCTCTTCAAACAAGTGGGCCATTAGCTGGAGGACCAGTGGGTGATTGTTAGGGATCAGGGCATGGGTGATCTCAAAAGGAAAGTCCAATGAGGCTGCCAGCATCTCCATGGCACACAGCTAGTTGTGAGAAAGCCATGCACTTCCTCAGATGCCAATCTGTGCCTGCTGGAATGTAGAGTCCCTCTTCTCCCAGGGTTAAATGGATGTATTGATGCCCCAGCAGGATAAGAGCTTATTCAATGCAGTTGATGAAAAAGTGAAAAGATGGAGATAGGTGGGGGGGTGCGGGGTTGGAGGGAGAAAATCAGGTTCTGTGTACCCACACCTGAGCTGTGGATGTGATGTTTGTGAAGCAATGAGGAAAAAAGCATTGTCAGGTCTCCAGGTGGAAAGTCCCGTCATCTATGAAATAGCACCTAGGTCAACTAAAGCGCAAACCCTGGTATTTGTCCACAGTCTGGAAGAACTTGTTTCCAGTCGGAGAGCTTTTGTTGGATCTGAATGAATTCAATTCATCAAGGCCAGATGAGCCTCATCCCAGGGTCCTGAAGGGACTGGCAGAGGGGAACTTGGAGCCCTTGGCAATGATTTTCATGAAGTTGTGGAAGATGAGCAGGTAGCAGAGGGCTGGAAAAGGGCCACTGTAGTGCCCTTCTTTAAAAAAACACCCAAAGGCTCAGGGAGGGTGAACTGAGGAACTACAGACTGGCTAGCCTCATCTCAATACAAGGGAAGTTACTGGAGCATATCCTAAGGAAGGCAGTAGGATATAGGCTCACCGCCCTTCAATGCAAATGTGGCAGGTGGGCGGGACCGGAAGTCCATTAAAAAGCATCTGGAGGAGGAAAGGCTGATCGCAAGCAGCCAATGTGGATTCATGACAAACAATTTGTCAAACAAACCTGATCTCCAATGATTCTTGAGCCCGAATCAGAGAAATGAACTGCTCAGAGTCTGACTAAGCAAACAAAATGATAACTAACGCAGACCATCCACCCACCCTATTGCTCCAACTACAATTCAGCTCTGCGTCTAAGACTAGTGCTCTCTCCCCCGATTTCTGGTTTGGTTTTAGGAAGGGCATATTTTTTCCCTTTGAAAGGAAGTTGGTAAGTCTAGAATATGACCTTGACCTGCTCTTCCCCTTATGAAATGTGAGAGGAGAATCCAGCAATCCAGGGAGAGACCCAAGGGATTTAATTCCGATAAAAACTCCAATCAAAACTGCACTGACAATAATTGAGTGGGCGGTTGCATTGCATGTACAAAAATATTGCCTGTGTACACGGGTAACAGAGTTCCCCCATTAGCTGCTAATCAACCCTTTTATCACCTCTCTGCTCTTCTTTTTTTCCCCGCCACACTGAGGTGATACTGGATGGACAAGAAGGGGAGGCAGCTGTCCAGTTAGTGGGTCGCACTATGAAAGGTCTTGAGGTATGTTTTCAGGGCTCCTCCTTCCCTACTCCCTGGTCCAACACACTCCCTAATGGTGTTTCTTTGGATAGCAGATTTAACTCTAAGGTTTACCCTGTATTTTCCTCCTGGTGTAACCCTCTGGGTCTTCCTCTAGGCAGGCTACTTACTAGGCATAAGGTTCTGGATTAAACTACCTTAAATTACTTCTTACCTGGCTCAGTTATCCCACCTGAGCCTTCCCTAGGAACAAGGTCTCACCGGCAATTTTACAAGTTAATTTGCGTCCTTCTCTAGTCAATGGAACAATTTTCTTATCCGCAATGAATTTCAATGTTGCTTATGGTACTTGCCCTAATCAATCTCTTATCTTCCTTGACCAGTCTGCAAGTGATTGCAGCACCTGCGCAGTCTCATGCTCTAATGGATCAATTTACATTTCTTGATCAGACTTTAGTTAATTAAAAAAAAGAACCTCATGCAACATAGTTCTTGTTTTAACTAATCAATTATCTCTCTTGATCAGCCATTAATTACTTAATTGTAACGTCTGCACCACACAGTTAATGTCTCAGTTAATCAGTTCTCTTTCTTGATCGCCCATTAATTCATTGAACTTCTTCACAAAATCTAGTCCATCAGTGTCTCAACTTTCCTCCCTTGTTTTCTTCCCCACAATCAATTTGGTATCCAGTACATGTACAGTTCAGGAAAGACTAGGATTCACCTTTTCCCAGTCAAAAAGGGTTTCCACCGTACCAAATGGGGCCAGTCCAGGATGTAGTGGCTCTGGCATCCGTCTCCCAGTTTCACTTTGGCTGACGTCCTCTTTCTTCTCCCATCCGTGTCTTGTTAGTGCTTGAGTGCAAAACACGAGGTACTGATCTTCCCTGCCTTTCCCCTTTCCAGGTGCCTGTACAATGGGCCGCTTCCTTTTGTAAGGAGGACTGGAGCTCCCCCAGTCATGTGGGAGCCGGCCCCAGCTGCACCAGTCGGTGATGGGTGTGATTTTACTCTTTTGGTGCCAGGGTGGGATTTCCTCCTGGCTCTGGTGCTCTCGGTGGCCAGGTTTCCTGGTGAGGCTGAGCTCAGGGGTGAGCGTAGCAGGGTCTGAGCTCGGTCCCCTGCTGCAACACGTCAAGATTGCCATGCCCTGATTGGAGACCAATTTCACAGGTGAGCTGTGTTTGATATTTTTGGTTATTTTGGAGGAGAGAAAAGTAGAGCTGTAAGCAGAGCAATGCAGTGACTGTCTAATACATTCAATCAAACAATAATGAATCTTACTTGGAAACCCCAGGGGCATCCTAACCAAGTTGTAGGAGAGGGTTGTTTAGCTGCAGTATTGTAAGGAAGGGGGCAGTGCCTCTCCCCTTCTAACCCATTCCTCATTTGCCCCCTTGGGATTTTATGCAAATCCCATCACAATCAACAGAGTAATTTCTGTTCATTTCTGTGGGCTTTTTAATCTCCCGGTCAAGATTTTAAATGAGTTTTATTTCTCTTATTGCACCTGCAGTGTGAGAAATGCACTTGTTCCTTGAACATGACAAAGCAGCTCATAAACCCTGTTCCTTGATCTTTTCCTTTCTATGCAAAGGATGATTTTGGTCTAATGAAACCAATCTCCGCTTGGTTTGCTCCTTACCCTGAATCCAGGGGACAAGCAGCAGTCCTCATATTCAGTCAGTTGTGTATCTGCCTGATTGTAATTCTGTATAGCCCACAGTACTTACAGTTACTTATGAGACTGGCATGTGGGAATGTGTCCAAAACCTGCTTGAAGTCCAGACCTATTATGCCTAGTACATTGCCCGCAGCCAGCAAAGTAGTTCATGTGAAAAAAGAAGCAAATCAAAGTTGTGTTTTCAGGAGTTGTTTGTAACAAATCTGTATTGACTGCTGGTGATAATTCTCTCTTTATCAGGCACCTATGTACAAATAGAAGGCTTTTACAATTTACTCAAGTATCTTCCCAGGTATTGAGGTAAGCCTGCATGTGTGCACACGTGTGTATGTGTGTGACCATTTAATTTTCCCAAGGATTTCGTTCTCCCCCGGCAGACGTGTAATTCATGTCAATGCACCCATCCATCCCACTGAAGACCCCATGTGAAGAGCACTTCTATGGTGCGTGTGCCTTGTCAATGTGTCAAACTCTTTTAATATGAAATGAATGTGGTGGGGGTGGGCTGGGAATCTCACTGAGAGGAAACCCACGATCATGGCCAGACCATCCAGCCTCCAGCCCAATTAAAAAAAAAAAGCCACATATATCCTCAGACTTCTGGTACCTGCCATCCCCGTCCTATTTTCCTCCCAGAACTGAATGCCAGGGTGTAAAAGAAGAAATACCATGAGGAAGTAAAGTATTTAAGCTCTTGAAGGTGCAGTTAGCCTGATGGATGAAACCCACTGCAGGGTAAGAGATGCAGAGACCAGCCCCGGGGACTGGAAAGTGGGGGCCATGGATGAAACAGCTCCTACCTCAGGCTCCAGGACTTCTCTCCAAGACTAAACAATGCATCTCCTGCCCCCTCCTCCCTCAACCATTTCACACACCTACTGCTTCTTGCTGTATCACAGAGAGGCTGTGCATGGCTCCCCGTTACTCTGTTAGTGGCATTCAATGCGCCTGCCGTGTTGGGTGATGAGAGCAGCGTGGACTTCTCTGTCCCTGCCTCTGCCGCCGTCCCAGCCGAGAGCCAGGCCTCCCTGCAGCAGTGCTGCCTGTGAAGCCCTGGGCCGGCCCTGCCTGCTCTCATTCTCATGGGGGCCTACTGTGTTTGTGGCATGGGGCGGGGGACAGGGATTGCTTGGCTCTCAGGAAGCAAACAAATGTTGTGCTGGAAGATGTAATGATCCCCTAGTTCAGGTGGGGTGAGACTTAGGAGCAGACTTGCCTGGACTGTGCACCTGGGCTGATGTGTCCCCCAGGCTGGGCAGCAGGGGCAGCGTGATGGTATCTGTGGCTCACACAGTGGCAAGTTTGTGTCCTGGGGAAACCCCTGAGCTGGCACTGAGTGCAGCAATTGTGTTGATCAAGTGTCTCTTCAGGAAGCAGCTGTGGTGCTGGGCAGCACAGGTAGGTTTTTGTATGGGTTTGTATCACTGTGAGAGGAGTGCCGTAGTACAGCTGACAGTAATAATCTCCAGCATCTTCAGCTTCTATATGGCTGATGGTGAGAGTGAAATCAGTGCCAGAGCCACTGCCGCTGAACCGGGCTGGGACTCCCGACTGCCGGGTGACAGCGTTATAGATGAGGAGCTTTGGAGCTTGCCCAGGTTTTTGTTGGTACCAGGCTAATTCTTCTCTGCCTGAGTAAGTAAGACTGGAGCTGGATTTGCACTTGATGGTGGCCGTGTCTCGAGGAGACAGAGCCAAGGATTGCGGAGTCTGGGTCATCACAATGGCCCCACTTGAACCTGAAGGTAAAAAATGAAGTTTTTTACAAGGATGCATTTTTTTTTAAATGCACTTTGTCAAATGAACCAATATCTTCTGGGTATTTTCACATGTTCTGTCCAGCTTTAGGCAGCCCTGTGTTCATTCAGAGAAGTTCTGAATATCTACTGAAGTCAGTGGACTCCCACACACGTCTGTGGGCTTGCTGTCTGGCCCAACTATCTGAAAGGAGGCCTGGCTCTCCAGCGGAGGCACAGGAGCCCTCTCGGGTATAGTAAGGATTTTGCAGGCAGAGGCTCTAGGCGTTTAGCTTCCTTTTGAGAAAAAACCTTCAATGTCAATGAAGCCAGTTCCCTCTTGGTGTGCTCCTTACCGTGGATGCAGAGCAGTAACAGCCAGGGGATTGGAGGCTGCGAGATCATCTTGGTACCTGTGACAGGCCCAAAGCTGGTCAGCAGGCTGGAGTGAGAGATGCAGGAGGTTTTAAACCAGCTCTAAGCAGCACAGGGGGTGTCACTTGAGTACAAAATATGCAAATTTATGTTGGGTATGAGATCCCCCATCTGATCTAAACGTGCAGGGACCAGATGGCCGGGGGATCAGAGGACAAGTGAAACCAGGCAGAGCCAGCCACTGCTCCCTCCCTCCCTGCCTTTGCCCTGCAATGGGCTTTGGTGCTATTATTGCTGCTTGGTTTTTTTGTGGTCAAGCCCAGCTGGTCCAGTCAGGGTCAGGTTTGACTGGGAGTATTGATCCCAGGTCATTACCAATGCCTGGATCCTAGTTGAAAGGTAATGTACTTAGTCACACTATTGTACTCGAAATCTCCCTGTGATGCCATGGATATTCTGATTTCCCCTGTTGGAGCCATTAGGAACACCTCTTTATGATCTAAGAAGCATTATCTGCCTCCCTTGGGGATCTGCCTAGAACCCCTGTATAATAAGAGATGCATTGTTGAAACCTTAGCTGTGAATCTCCGACAATACATAGTGTTGGTCTGAGCATGGGGTAACAGTTTCTGAACTCGCTGGCCTGAGGTTAGATACCCAAGTCCATATTTAGACACCTAAAATTGGCCTGATTTGGAGAACACTGTGCATCCTGTGGAAATTCAACTTGGTGTTTCTCGATATGGAGTTGCTCAGAAAGGACCTTGTTGAGGCAGTGCTATGGATTGCATTCCTTCGAACAACGTGTGTTCCCAGGAGGAAAACTGGAAACCCAACTGGGTGTGCTAGAGCTCTCTACCTTGAATGTAGAGATTCTTGCCCCTTGAGCTCAAAATTTGGGCTCAAGATGCACACGGGGGGGGCCAAGGCCAGCCAGAAGGAAGTGCAGAATAAGGAGACTTGTGTGAAATACTAAATACTACACACGTGCAGGCTTACCTCCCAGAATTAGGAAACAGGTTACTGAATCCTGCCATCACAAGCTGAGTATATATTGGCAGTAATAATCTCCTACAAACTCAGCCTGAACCCTGTTGATTGTGAGATGAACTCAGTTTCAGATCCACTGCTATGGCCGGGGCTGGCGCGGGGAGAAGCCCGGTTGCTGTGGTGAGCTCCCTGAGGTAGGGGAGCTATACGAGCAAGTTTCCGTCTTCCTTCCTTTCTGCTCTTACTGGAGTTCCC
>NW_005843691.1:2698-20109 GCF_000455745.1 Alligator sinensis | reverse complement strand
CCCAAATGTGTTCTGGTTCATATGTAACTCGCAGCATGGCTGGTTTACATGGCTACTCTAGCTTTTGCCCTGTCCACCTTTGGAAGAAATAAAAATGAATCCCCCTGGTTCCAGGAAAGGTTCCCCAGCGCTGTTCGCACCCTTTGATTTGTTGGTGTGTCTAGCCTAGATTTCAGGCCCTGCCTGGGTGAAGACATGGGAAGCCCTGAAGCAGATAGATAGTAGTTGTCATATTCAATGAGGAGTTTAGGACCTTGTTCTTTACATGGTTATGACAGTATCCTCTTTGGCAACAAGCCAGAGACAATGTTCAGCCAGGAGTGGTTCTTTCTTTCCAACCCATTCTTCAGTGTTTCATGTATAGCCTTATTCAAAGGCCCCTGAAAGTCATTAGAAAAAAACTTCCATTCAGTTCAGAAGGTTTTGCATCCAAATCATGGGTTTTAGACAAGCCTAGCCTCTATTAATTGCTGTCAAAACATGGCAAAGACGTACCAAAGGCAGCCTGTTGTTTCTGTAGTACATATCAATTTTGATATACAGAATTCCTAGATATTTTCATTTCTATTTAAAGGGCGATGTTACTTGCATGACACTGAACAGTTCAGATGGATCCATTTGTCAGGTAAGTGCTGCCATCTGTTGGTATTCATTTGGGTGCTCACTTTCAACGGGTCGATCACAGTATCCACGGGAGTTTATAGATGTATCTGTGTGTGCGGCGGGGTCAGAGGTTGGGGGGCACCTTAATTAGAGCTGCGCTAATTAAAAGTGCCTGGAGTGTCACGTGCATCAGCATCCCTGTGCTGAGAAATGGCAGTGGGGCGCTTTAAACTAAAAGCTCCTTGAGCAAACTGTAGTTTAAAGAACCCTGCCGCCATTGTCAGCACGTGGATGCTGATGCACTTGATGCTGAAGTCTGCTGGAGTGCAGTAATTGCAGCATGTTGTAGCAGCCTCCATGCATGTGTGTAGGAGCCCATAGAAAATGAGGGCTGGAAGGGACCTCAGGAGGTCATCTAGTCCACCCCCCTGCTCAAAGCAGGACCAGCCTCAACTAGATCATCCCAGCCAAGGCTTTGCCCAGCCAGGTCTTCAAAACTTCCAAGGATATGAAGTGGACAACCTCTCTGGGTAACTTGTGCAGTGCTTTACTACCCTCCTACTGAGAGACTTTTTCCTAATACCTAACCTTTAATAATAACTCTGCAGGCAATGTGCACAAGGCAGAGCCACGGGGAGACATGCATCCTGTGGGCTGCAGTGAAGCCCCACAGACCCTGGGGCATAGACAACTTTTGATCTTTGCATACAGCTCTTAAAAGAGCTAGGCCATTAGCGAGGGGATCAGGGAGTGAATGCTAGGGATGAGGGCATGGGTGGTCTGGCCTAGTAGCTAATGTCCTGAAGCCTGGATGATGTTGAGGCAGAGTTCCCCTGGAGCAATGGGTCCACTGTCAGAACTGGAATTGGGAGTGTTAGCCAGAGTCAGGATATGCTGGGAGTCAGGACTGAAATCGGGAGTCAAGAGTCAAAGCCAGAGAGCTGATAAGAGAAAGCCAGGAAGACACAGAGGACTGGGGCAAGTACATCCGTCTGCTCGGACAAGGAGACTGTGGGCTGGGCCTGGCTTTTTAAGGGCAGGAGTGGTTGGGGCGACTGCCTGTGGTCCCAGGGAATGGGCTGCCCTGATTGCCTCGTTCAGCCCAGCTGGGCCCAGGGCGCTGGTCCAGGCTTGAGGCAGGTGGCACCTGTGTACCTGCTGCCTTGAGGGACAAATTCTCGTCATTATCTGATTTGGCATTGATTGGAGCCAGGGGTTGGACATGGCCTTGTTCCAGTGATATCCAGTGTCAGTTCTTTACAGCATTCATATGCCTCTGCTGAAGAAGTGCAGTAAAATGTCTATGCACCAATAAAATACATCTTAAGCATGAAAAAGAGTTGGTTGTGAAAGGGAACCCAGGCTGTGGACGGACCTCCATCTCTTCTATACTGTGAGTGGTGTGTGGGGTGTGTTGTTTGTGGGCTGCCAGCGCCTCCGTGACTCGTATTCAGGTCGTAGAAAGCCATGCAACTCTTGGACCCCAATCTGTGCCTGCTGCAGGACACAGTCCCTTCTTCCAGGTTTAAATGGTTATATGCATGCCCCAGCAGGAGAAGAGCTGACTGAATGGAGCTCATGGAAAAGTGAAAACTTAGGGAGAGGTCCCAGGAAATAGAAAAAGACAGGCCCTTACAGAATAACTCCATCAGAAACTGCTGAGATTGTGGCCCTTCGCTGCAGGGTCAGCCTGGGGCTGCAGATTGCAGGAGTGCTCGTCGATAAGGGAGGTGAAAGACACAGGGTTGGGGGGCCTGAACCTGTGTGAGCAGAACCATTTCTATGAAGGAAACACCTGTTGTGTTGGGAAGGATCCCACTGCATGTTACTCGCAGTCCCAAGGGAAGGCAATCGTATCCTGTGTATACAGCCGAGCTGTGTGGCACCAATTAGCGAAATGCTGAGGCCCCGAGGAAACCCCTGCCCCATAGCCAGGGTAGCGGTTGCACTGCTAAAGTGACAGTCCAGGTAGCAGCTGTGCCAGTGAAGAGAAATGCCCAGGCAGGTTTTTGTACTGGGTTGTATCACTGTGTGGGGGTGTCTTTGTACTGCTGGCAATAATAAACTCCCTCTTCATCTGCTTCCACCTCACTGATGATGAGGGAGAAGCTGTGCTCAGTCTCTTGGCCACGAACCTGTCTGCGATTCCCGTTTTCCAGGTCTCAGCATCATAGATGAGGAGCCTGGAGGCTGCCCAGGTTTGTGGTGGTACCAGGCTAAGAGCTCATAGTGCGTCATCCCCAGCTCTGAGAAATGAAGGCTGGAACTGGTCTGGCAGTGGATAGAGACTCTGGCTCCTGGAGACACCGACAGGGCTTGTGGAGTCTGAATCAGGGAAATGGACCCCTTGGCGGCTGGCAGTGTAAAAACTGGGAAGTAACACAGTGCACCCATCCACCCCGCTGTCCCAATTACAGCTCAGCTCTACGTGCTCCTGCCCCCATTTTCTGCTTCAATTTGAGGAAGCTATTCCCCTTGAATGGTTTAATACCTTTAAATGGCTCAAATCAAAACCACATTGATAATAATTCCCCTGGTTGGTTGTATTGCATTTACAGAAATATTGCCTGTAGGGGCCAATCCCACAGGGAAGCTGTGTTTGATATTTGTGGTTATTTTGGAGGAGAGAAAAGTAGAGTTGTAATCAGAGCAACACCGTACCCCAGTAATAAATCCAACCAAAGAATATGAAAGCCTTATTGCCGTTCCCAGGGGCATCCTGCTTAACTTTATATGACATGCGTTCATGTGATACACCCTCTTCAATATGGGAGCAAATTTGCTCTGTAAGAGGAGTGAGAGCGCAAGGGGAGTCTCTCTCCAAATTGGTAGGTGTTGAAAGGCTGCACAGGCAGGTTTCTGACCTGGCCACTGTCACTGTGAGCGGTGCACTCTTGTCACGCCGACAGTGGGATTCAATTTGAAGCCTGCTGAGGGTGAGAGCGCGGGCACTTTCCGAGTTTCTGCCGCTGGATGCCAAAGGCAGGGGTGGAAGCATGATAGATAAGGAGTTAAGAGCGTGCCCTGATTTCTTCTGGTGTCAGGATAGGCATTTTTTGTCGAAGTTGCTGCTGGTAAGGTTTGAACTGGTTTTGCACTTGACAGTGACGGTGTTTCCTGGAGACGCTTCCAGGGCTTGAGTCCGAGACATCACCACGTCCCCATGGCATCTGGAGGCAAAAACAAGGAGCAGAGTGTTCCTGTTTATATGTTGCTTGGTTTCACCATCCATGTACTTTTTCGTATGAAAGTCTTATATAAGTGTTACAGCTCAGGCTTGTTTAGCTTATGGCAATGTTACAAACATCATTTTTTTTATAATCATAACTTTTTTTTCACCTACTAAGTTACTTAGGAACAAATGCAAACCAACTAAAAGACTCTTATCGACTTCATTGTGATTGTATCGGGACAGATATCTGAACAAGGTCTTCCTTTTTTAGAAACAGGACAATCAGAAGTCAGTAGAAACTTTATAGATACATTAGCTATTTGGTAGGCAGAGATCAAAGAGATCTTTTTGTTCTTTACGGGGGACCCAGAGAACTAACAATCAGATGATGTGAATGCAAGAGAGGTCTGAGTGGCCTGATTTATTAAACTCAGGGATTTGAGCAGCTCAGGGATGTCATTCAGGACCGAAAGATGCAAACTTGGTTAGATATGAACATTCCCATCCCAACTGATGGGGTTCAGAGTAGATTGGACAAGTGCCCGGGTGTAAGCAGACAAGTTCAACCCAAGTTTAACAGATCAACCCAGGAGGCTGTGTTAGCAGGTGGCTTGTTCTTGTTTTCAGTGCTTGCTGCCGCTGTGGAAGTGCCAAACACACTCCATTCGGATCAGGGCCTGAACGTGGTAACGGCTGCACAAAAACTTAGGAGCACCCAGTCCTTATTCTTTGCATTGCATTGACATAGCATTTTTCAGCACTGAGCAAGCTCAGGAGGGGTGGGTGTTGGGGTAGAAAGGAAATTATTCCCAGCTGTGTACTGATGTCTGAATGCTACTTTGCATTTAATTACCTTAGTTTTTGTGCAGATAATGCTGTGACGTTCCTTCCTAGGGGAACAGTGCAGTGCGAAACTCCAACTCTGGCCTTGTGGCTTTTTTGCTGCTGCTTTGAGTCGACACTTTAACCAACTTGTTTAATGCACTCAGACTTGTGGAGACCTTAAACCTGAATTTTTGGATGGTTTCTAGCACCTCATATAAGAAGGGCAAGGACTTCTGATCCTGAGGGTCTAAAAAGGACAGTCTCAAATCCAAAGGAAAGTCTTGTGGTGCCATCTCATGGCTCAGAGCTGGAAGCTGATCTTCGTGTTTACAGAAGATTTAGAGCTGACTGGACTATTTCTCAAATAGGACAAACTCGGTATAACCATTTCTGTATTTTCTAATCGCTCTGCCAATATTTCCTAACTGATTTGCTTTATACTCGCACCACTTTTCCCTGTTGGGGGAAAAAGTTGTGGGAATTTTGTTTTTTCATAGAATCCTTCTGATTTTTTTTTTAATGGAGAAAGGAGATATTTCATACAAAAATTATCCAATTCATATGTTCTTGTCTGTTCTGAATTGTTTCCTGAGCTTATGTGTAAGGGTGTCTGCTGTGCAATCTTCTTGGCATGTGCAGTAGTAGGACTTCCACCAGGAAGCAGAGGTGGCTTGGGTTGCTCTGGTATTTTAGTAGTCAAGCAGGAGTGTATAGATCTCTCCCTTGGGTCCACAAGTCTGTTGTGCTATCTGACCCTAAAGCCCTGAATCTCCATTCACCCCTGTATACCACACGATGGACCTATGCTATACTGTCCATTTGGTACCCTGTAAAACAGTTTACATTACTTTTTCTTGATCTGTTCCTTGTGGCTTCACTTTCTCTCAACCCAGGTCCCCAGGCACCTGAGAAGCAGACTGGGGTCAGGCCTGATCTAAGAGCACTTCCCCGGTGTAGTTAGAGTAGGATGCTGTGCAAACGGAGAGAAACCATTGCAGATGATGGCGCTATTAGCAGTGAGGCTGCAAAGCACCTTTGTACGGGTGTGAGTGTCTCCCTTGCAATCACATCACATAGGTGACAAGTCGCATCTCCGTAGACTAAGCAGCCTGGCTATGCCAACAACGCTATGCTGGAGACAGCTGGGAGATGGCAGTGGGGTGTTTAGAGAGAGAGAGAGCCCGGTCTGAGTCTTTTGCAGTGTGTAACGGTATCAGCGATGCCTGCTCGGAGGCAGGTTGGAAATATGCAATATTCTCCCATGGAAATCTGAGAAACAACCTCCTGTGACTGTATCTCCCAGGGCCCAAGCAGGGGCTGCAGATATCACATGGTGTACAGCCCCATCAACTCCCTTACAAGTCAACTTGCTCTTGGAAACAATCCTGTGTGTGTGCGTCTTGATTTTTAATTTTCCCCAGGATTTCATTTCCTCTCTTCAGAAGTCCAGGGCATGCTCAATGCACCCATCCATCCTACTGAAGCCCCCCAAAAATAGCAGTTCAGTGGTACATGTGCCTTGTGAATGTGTCTAGCTCTTTCATGCTGAAAGGATTTGGGGATAGAGAGAGGGTGGAGGGAAGAGGAGGGGAATCTCATTGAGAAGTAACCCAGAGCAGGGGCTTGAATGACTAAGTATAAAAGAAGAAATCGTCTGAGGAAAGCAAGTATTTACCTTCTTGATGTGCAGTCAGCCTGCTGGAAGAAACTCATTGCAGGGTGAGAGATGCAGAGATCAGTCCCACAGGGTAGCAGGGTGAGAGATGCAGAGATCAGTCCCACAAGGTGGAAAAGGGAGACCCAGGTAAAGCAACTCCTATCACAACCTCTCCGATATGAAACAATAGCCCGTCTACTGCCCCTTCCCCTCTCCAAAGGGTCCATGCCCCTATTCCTTCTTGCATGGATTGGAGAGAGGGTATGTGTGGCTCCCCGTTACCTTGCTAGTGGCATTCAATGCATCTGCCATGTTGGGTGACGAGAGCTTCAAAAAGGGAGACCCAGGTAAAGCAACTCCTATCACAACCTCTCCGATATGAAACAATAGCCCGTCTACTGCCCCTTCCCCTCTCCAAAGGGTCCATGCCCCTATTCCTTCTTGCATGGATTGGAGAGAGGGTATGTGTGGCTCCCCGTTACCTTGCTAGTGGCATTCAATGCATCTGCCATGTTGGGTGACGAGAGCTTCATGGCCTTTTCTGCGCCTGCCTCTGCAGCCGTCCCAACCAAGAGCCAGACCTCCCTGCAGCAGCGCCGCTTGCAAAGCCCCAGGCTGGCCCTGCCTGCCACGGTGTTGGTGGCATGGGGAGAAAAAGGAATTGCTTGGTTTTCAGGGTGAAAATAAATGTTATGCTAGAAGAAGAAATGAACCCCTAGTTCAGGCTGGCTAAAAAGTCTGAGAAGCAAACTCCCCTGGACCGCGCACCTGGGCTGATCTGTCCTGCAGGCTGGGCAGCAGGGGCAGCGTGATGGTATCTGTGGCTCAACAAGTGATGTGTTTGGGTCCCAGGGAAACCCCTGAGCTGGTATTGAGTGTAGCAGTTGTGCCGATCACGTGTCTCTTCAGGAAGCAGCTGTGGTGCTGGGCTGGGCAGCCTGGCAGGTTTTTGTATGGGTTTGTATCACTGTGTGAGGTGAGCTTTTGTACTGCTGACAGTAATAATCTCCAGCATCTTCAGCTTCAACACTGCTGATGGTGAGAGTGAAATCGGTGCCAGAGCCACTGCCGCTGAACCTGGCTGGCACTCCCGACTGCCGTGTGGAACCAAGATAGATGAGGAGCTTTGGAGCTTGTCCAGGTTTCTGCTGGTACCAGGCTAATTGCTCATAGCTACTACTAATGATCCTAGTAGTAAGGCTGGAGCTGGCTTTGCACTTCATGGTCACTCGATCTCCTGGAGACACCGTCAGGGACTCTGGGGTCTGAGTCAGCACAATCTGCCCGGAGGAACCTAGAAGTAAAAAGAAAACAAAACACAAAACTCCCAAAAGTTGAATTAACATAGTGCCTCCTGCAAGCCAAGTAGCCAGTCTGACTAGACAATCTGGATGCTCTAGCAATGTTCCTTGTGCGCGTTATTACAGAATTAAGTGAGTTTGTGTCCTGCCTGAAATGCTAACATGCAGCCAGAAGTGCTTCTTTCCTTCCAGCCCTTTCTTCATTGCTCATCTAGGTTACAGCCTCAGCCCCTAGAAATCCCCAGAAAAACTTCTGGTCACTCCGATGGGCTTTGGATCCTGGTATTGGGAATTAAGTCAGTCTTTTGTCTCGGTTGCAGTCCCTACCTCCCAAGGCAGAGCATTTCTTGGAGCATTTTCAAGCATCAGAGAAAGCCAATTCCTTGGGCTTTTTGTTTCTGGAAGAAGGAAGTTTTTGCTATAATGACACAACTTCCCTCTGCGTTTGCTGCTTACCCTGGACCCAGAGTACCACGAGGCAGAGCAGGGGAGCCAGTGAGACCATCTTGGTACGTCTGCCTGTTCTGGCACCGATCACCATTTGGTACAAACTGGCCTGGAGCACTTATACTTGCACCGAGCATGAGGAGGGCGTTGACTGGGTGTAAAACATGCAAATTTGGCTCAGAGATGATTTACAAGTGATCCAAAATTAAGCTTTGAAAGGCAGGTGGTATTGAAGGGGGCAGACACAGCAGGTTCACGGGAGCCCCTTCACTTCGTGCTGAGCTGGTATTGTCACAAGTGGGTGGGAAGAGGGTTGTGATCTCGTACTTGTTTGGGCGTCAATGTGTTTAATGCCTATTAGACATGTCCTGCTGGACACAGTGTCACTAGGGTGATGTTCCTGTGTTAGGGGAGCCATAGGGGAAGTGACTTCCTCACTCCTTGCTCTTTTTCTTCAGCTTAGAAATCTTGCATAATGTAAAGAAACGAGGAAGTTCCTGAACTTGGCCCTTCTAGAGGATTTTCCAGCCATATAAAGCATTTTTCACCTGGAAGACCCTTTCATTGCACATGGTCTTTTCTTTGTGTGTTGTTTTGATTCTCCCACAAACCATCTCCCAGGTGAAAAAGCAAGGCAAATGGGGCTGCCATGTTAGAGCATCTTTTTCAATGATTTACCTGGGAGTCATGAATGCTCTGAATAAAAGGGCAAGAGGTGATGACCCACAGCATTTTTTTTTATTGCAGCCCAGCAGGAAGGAGTCACAAATCATACTAGTAATGCCCAAGTCTAGTAGCTAATCCATGATGATCTGGAATGATACAATTTCCCAGGCACCACAACTGTACGGGACAGAATATAAATACCAACCCCTTCCACATTGTCATGAAAACTCCCTTATTAGACTAGAGATTTCTCCACCCCTTACCCATCTGGAGCACCTGCTCACTGGGAACTGCACCGTTGACTGGAGCATAGTGGGCTGATGGGAGATCTGTGGCTCTCCAAGTGAGTGTGCAAGAAGGACATGACACAGGGAGTGTAACAGCTGCACAAAGGAAATGACTGTTCAGAAAGTGAACTGAGCAGTGCCGCCCCATTTCCTTATGGTCCGTCCCTGTGAGCAACAGATGATGACAGTGGTGACAGTAATGTTCCCCAGCATCTGAGCTGTGCAGTGTTGAGCACAGAGCAAAATGGAGCCGTTGTGATTCCTCGCTGCCCAGGGAAAAAAAAAAGGTCAATTATATCAATGCAGATTTGGTCATCTCAGCATCTGCTGTATAAGGACTGGTATTTTCTATGGAGAGATTTAAATACTGTACATTACAGTCACTAGACTTAAGTCTGATCTCAGTTTACTCATTAACATTGTTGAAGTGAGATCTGCATAACGCCCCAGGACAGTTGCTGGTATCCAGCAGAGGATTTGCATAGTTAGACCGTGAAAAATGTTTTCTGTTTTTGTGTTTCCTGTCTTGATGGTGTGCCGCCAGAATTGCCAATGCTCCAGTTAATAAGATACAGGCTGCCATCTCTTGACCATAGTGTAGATGTTGATTATCATCTGGCGTGCTAGTTTAACGCTAAGGTTAACCACCTTTTCCAACATGTACCTAGTCTAACAGGTGTGGTTAACTGATGTGTTAATTAAAATGTGAGGTTCATTAATTTATTTCCCTGATGTATACCTGACATCCTAGCTATAAAGATATGGAAAACATGAGATCAGGCTTTTTTCTCTTGCTACTGTAATTTATAGTAGATGATACCACCTGCCACTGTTAACCCCGAACGCTGGGTGGCAGTTGTATAACCTGGCCACCTCTAGGGTGCCAGTGGCTTTGGGGAGAAGAGCAGCTTGGAGGGAAGTGCTAGTTTTAGCCCTGGCAGAGCGAATGCAACCAAAAAGTTGTGGAAATGGGATCCACTCCATGATCAGGTAGACTGGGCTCTTGAACCTTGGTCAGAAGCCAGTCCAGGAGCGGAGTCCTGTCCACACTTGCAAAGGGGATGTTTTTAAAACATGCAAATGGATATTAAGCTTGGGGCATAGGTGAAATCAGTGGAGAAGTCTGTGTTCACTGCAGAGAGCCATCATGCTCACACTGCCAATAGCCTTGTGTCAAATGCCTTACCTCTCCTAGAGTGCTATTATCATGTATGTTATTGTGCGTCCTTGGGTCTGAATCATGGGCCAGGACCCCATTGTGTTGGGGAAAGTGTATGACCATGGATCAAATAGACAGGACTTGTCTGAAAAAAACCTACCCTTGAAGTATAAGACAAGGGGCAAGAGGGATGCACACAGATGAATGAAGGAGGAGACGGGATCACCATGATTATAGTAGCTAGCCTAATGGGAAGAAGTATTGGCAGGCTTACCAAAGTGCTGTTTGTGTGGAGTAATTGGATGGGGGCTTCTCCTGAGAGTGAAGGGCAACTGAGAGGAGAACGGGAAGGGGAAGAGCAGAGGTAGAGCGCGCCCAGAAGTGGAGCTGCTGAACGGATGGAGAGAAAGTGGAGGAAGCAGCTGTCCATGCAGTTCACAGGTTTTTGTTGTGGTCTGAGTGAAGGCTGTTGTGGGTCTGGAGACAGTAATAATCCCCAGCATCTTGGGCTTCAACGCTGCTGCTGGTGAGAGAGAAGTCTGCTCCAGACCCTTCGACACTGAACCAGGCTGGGAGTCGTGATTGCAGAGGAGGAGATGCAGATGGCACACAGATGAGGAGTTTAGGAGCTCGTCCAGGTCTCTGCTGGTACCAGGAGAAGTATTCATTTCCTGAGTCGGTAAGGCTGGAGCTGGCTTTGCACCAGATGGTGAATCTGTCTCCTGGGGAAGCCCCCAAGGATTGTGGCATCTGAGTCAGTACAAAGTCCCTGCTGGCATCTGAATTTATGAGCAAAAATATAATTAATTGTACAAAGTAGATGACTAATGTGAACTGCATTATGCTGGTTTAAATATTCCCATTTGTCTCTTTGTAAAACTACTGCAGCTCATTAACTGACCCTGGCTGTAAATATTAAACTCATGTTGCATCCCTTTTTCCTTTGCTAACAACCTCCTTCTTTTATCAGCAGTTTAGAAGTAGTCAGTATTTTCTGAGCCTGGTGACATATGAAGATAAATATTGCCTTGTTGTAGGACCTATTTATATCCAAATGTCTTTGGTTGGCTCCATTTCTGACCTTATGGCAGAGCTCCCTTTTCCTGTCTGGGATTGTACAGTGTCTGGAACAAAAGGTTCATGGCCCTCTGGCTCTTTTTGCAGCACAAATAGTAATAGTGAGAAAGCCAGTGCCCTCTTGGCTTGTTGCTTATCCTGGATCCAGAGCACAACCAGGCAGGTGAACTGAGCCGGGGAGATCATCATGATGCGTCTGGCACCCAGCACTGATCATCCAGCCCAGAAGAACTGCACCAAAGCATTTATAAGAGCTCAGGGAAGCAGGGAAATCTCCGTGCCTGTGAACTATGCAAATCTGGGTCAGAGATGAACATTCGTTGCTGAGCCGTGTCGTGGGCAAAGGGGAGGGAGCCCCGTGAAGGCGGCCAGTTCAGTCCCTGGGGTTGGGCTCACAGGGCACGTGCCAGGGCTGACAGTAACCGTTCTCAGCTGATGGTTTTTGCTTCAGAGCTGGTTGGTGCAAGCTATGCGTTTGCAAATCAACTTGGTTTTCATTCCTTTTCCTTTGGCCCCTGAAATTAAGTGTCAACAAGAGAGCTGATTTTTATACAAACCAGGGATTGTTTTTTGTGCTAAACTTAACCTCCTCCCTCCCCCCAAATCTACAAATATTGTATCACACATTTTACTTTAGGGCTTCATAACAGAAGAAGTGGATGTTCGGGCCTAGGACTAGGCACTGTGAGCAGAAGGAAGAGGAGGAGCTGACAGCCATATCCCCCTTCATGCCACACCTCAGTGTTTGGGCATGTGGGAGAGTGAGGACTGGTGCCTTTTGCTGCAGGAGATCTGCACCCATGTTTCCCACAAGGCAGCTGTACTGATGGTTTAAGTATTTAATACAAACATGAGCAGCATTAGCAAGGTAGTCTTAGAGGGACTGCTTGGAGCAGGGGTGGCCAGCCTGTGGCATGGGTGCCACAAGTGCCACAGTCACCCTGTGTGTGTGACATGTGGCAGATCAGGTAGGGGACAGGCAGCACAGTGGCAGATAGGATAGGGAGCAGAAAGCAGGGTAGCAGATCAGGTGGGAGACAGAGAGCAGAGCAGCAGATTGGCCAGGGAGCAGGGCAGGAGGGAGAAAGCATAGCAACAGATCCGGGAGGGGAAATGGATTGGAGGGCCACTTAGACGGGGGCTAGGGCTAAATTGTGGCACGCCTGTTGCGAGAGGTGCAGGTTCAACTCCACTTTCAGATTTCAGCCGAGAGCGTCCGTACTGCCAGAGAGTGCCAGGTCTTAGGATGCTGAGTAGGAAGAGG
Source organism: Alligator sinensis (assembly GCF_000455745.1). Taxonomy (NCBI): domain Eukaryota; kingdom Metazoa; phylum Chordata; order Crocodylia; family Alligatoridae; genus Alligator; species Alligator sinensis. The sequence continues at coordinate 7,651 of NW_005843691.1, read as the reverse complement.
CAGGCTCATGGGTTTTACACTCAGCTGTTCAGAAAATCCAGCCTGAATGAAAAAGCAGCTGAGGACCTACCCAAACTGTACATTTGTTGAATTAACTAGTCCCCCATGATATTCCCTCCTGATCCAATTTTAATCATTCATACGTTTCTCAGCCACACAAGTCTCTGAACTAATGTTGCATTGAAGTAGAGAGCTCCAAGCCTTGCATCACTCCTGAAGTCGTGTTTGGCCTTTACTCCACTGTGCTTCTAGGCTTTTCAAACTGTGTCTGCAGCAGGTATACCTTGCTGCATCCCACCTTCTCTTATTTTATTTCAGGGGTGACCAATCTGTTACATGTTTGCCACAAGTGCTCAGGCAGCCTCTGTATGTGTCATGCAGCAGATGAGGGAGGGAGCAGGGAGCACAGTGCAGATAGGACAGGGAGCAGAAAGCTGAGCAGCAGATTGGGCAGTGAGCAGAGGGCAGGGAAAAAGCAGAGGAGAAAAAACGGGAAGGAGATTGGAGTGGCACTCAAGGCAGGGGGAGAGACTCGCCTTGTGGCCCCTGCTTATCTACTTATAACCTGAGTCCAGAGCACTGACAGGCAAGTTCACTGAGCCAATGATCCATTTTGTAGCTGTATTGGTCTAGAGGCAAAAGGAATTAGTGATAGAGGTGATATCTACTTGTGATAGCTTTTATAAGGCCAACTAGATATTTGCAAAATAAATTAAATCTTTATTTGCAGGCAAGAAGGGTGCCTTTATCCAAAAGCTTGCAGATAAAGACTTTTTTCCCCCAAGCATCTAGTTGGTCGAATAGAAGATATCTCCTGTACCACGAGTTGTGATTCCTGCGCCAATGAGATTTTCCTGATGTTTCTGAGCTGTCCAGTGCTGATCAGTAAGCACAGAGAGGAGAATGCAACCCTCATAATTATTCATTGCGGCAGAGAAAGATCAGTCAGCTATATTTATGTAAAGCATCTCATCTCAGTACCTCTAAAATATGCCGAAAGATCAGTCAGCTATATTTATGTAAAGCATCTCATCTCAGTATCTCTAAAATATGCTTGATCCAGATATATATGATAATGAGGATGACATTTATGGCAACATGTCATGAATCAACCCTGGCGCATCTGCAATTCTGAGTGCAAAGTGCTTTAAAGGAAATGCAGAAAGAGAAATCATTGTGCTCAGTCTAAACGTGTGTGTGTAAAAGAAGCTGTAACTCTTCCTGCATTAGCCTTCCCTGACTGCATCCACATTCGGGGGTGACCAACTTGTGGAAGTGTACGATGAGTGGCATGTAGGAGATCAGGGAGGGAGCAGGGAAAGCAGAGCAGCAGACTGAGCAGGAGTCAGAAGGCAAGGCAAGGAAGAAAGCCAGAGCCTATATGTGTATGTGTGCACACACTCACACATGGGAAGCAGAGATGGGAGATATAAGTAAAGATCTCATGGAGCACCAACATTTGTCTAGTCTCTGAATGTCACTGATATTGCAAGGGAGGTTGCCATTCCCTGGTTTCTGCAAGTAGCCTGTGTGTCTCAGTCTGTTGCATAACTGGATGAGTCGGGTCTACAATGCAGTCGAGGGTGAAGTTGGGGCTGGGCCCACTGGGTGTACATTACTGTTATGGTCTTGGGAAAGAGCTGTAGAGAAGGGATGTTGGGATGGGACAGGATTGTGTTGCTAAGAGGCAAAGGAGATGAAAGCCAGCTCCAGGCTTCAAACTTCATAGGGATTTTGTCTCCTGGAATCAACAGGATTTCTGGAGCTGGAGTAACCAGTGTCCCTGGCACAGCCTTGTTGTTCCCAAGTGACCTCTCACAGTTATGCCACCCACAGTGTGCAGTGAAGACCTGCTTTTAGTAGTTATCTGGCTACATTTGCTAAGAGGCAAAGGAGATGAAAGCCAGCTCCAGGCTTCAAACTTCATAGGGATTTTGTCTCCTGGAATCAACAGGATTTCTGGAGCTGGAGTAACCAGTGTCCCTGGCACAGCCTTGTTGTTCCCAAGTGACCTCTCACAGTTATGCCACCCACAGTGTGCAGTGAAGACCTGCTTTTAGTAGTTATCTGGCTACATCCCAAATTACAGATCCTGATCTGAGCCACAGAAGCATTAAACCATAACACTGATTTCTGCTCCAATGCCTGGGGGACTGTCAGGCCAGGAGGAATATGCAAAACTCTCCAGTCAACATGCAGTGGGCAAGGGAGATCCATTGTGAAATGCATCCTGTGGGGTGCAGCAAAGCACCACAAACCCTGGGGTGTCCACAACCCTTGATCTTTGCATGCATCTCTTCAAACAAGTGGGCCATTAGCTGGAGGACCAGTGGGTGATTGTTAGGGATCAGGGCATGGGTGATCTCAAAAGGAAAGTCCAATGAGGCTGCCAGCATCTCCATGGCACACAGCTAGTTGTGAGAAAGCCATGCACTTCCTCAGATGCCAATCTGTGCCTGCTGGAATGTAGAGTCCCTCTTCTCCCAGGGTTAAATGGATGTATTGATGCCCCAGCAGGATAAGAGCTTATTCAATGCAGTTGATGAAAAAGTGAAAAGATGGAGATAGGTGGGGGGGTGCGGGGTTGGAGGGAGAAAATCAGGTTCTGTGTACCCACACCTGAGCTGTGGATGTGATGTTTGTGAAGCAATGAGGAAAAAAGCATTGTCAGGTCTCCAGGTGGAAAGTCCCGTCATCTATGAAATAGCACCTAGGTCAACTAAAGCGCAAACCCTGGTATTTGTCCACAGTCTGGAAGAACTTGTTTCCAGTCGGAGAGCTTTTGTTGGATCTGAATGAATTCAATTCATCAAGGCCAGATGAGCCTCATCCCAGGGTCCTGAAGGGACTGGCAGAGGGGAACTTGGAGCCCTTGGCAATGATTTTCATGAAGTTGTGGAAGATGAGCAGGTAGCAGAGGGCTGGAAAAGGGCCACTGTAGTGCCCTTCTTTAAAAAAACCCCCAAAGAATCAGGGAGGGTGAACTGAGGAACTACAGACTGGCTAGCCTCATCTCAATACAAGGGAAGTTACTGGAGCATATCCTAAGGAAGGCAGTAGGATATAGGCTCACCGCCCTTCAATGCAAATGTGGCAGGTGGGCGGGACCGGAAGTCCATTAAAAAGCATCTGGAGGAGGAAAGGCTGATCGCAAGCAGCCAATGTGGATTCATGACAAACAATTTGTCAAACAAACCTGATCTCCAATGATTCTTGAGCCCGAATCAGAGAAATGAACTGCTCAGAGTCTGACTAAGCAAACAAAATGATAACTAACGCAGACCATCCACCCACCCTATTGCTCCAACTACAATTCAGCTCTGCGTCTAAGACTAGTGCTCTCTCCCCCGATTTCTGGTTTGGTTTTAGGAAGGGCATATTTTTTCCCTTTGAAAGGAAGTTGGTAAGTCTAGAATATGACCTTGACCTGCTCTTCCCCTTATGAAATGTGAGAGGAGAATCCAGCAATCCAGGGAGAGACCCAAGGGATTTAATTCCGATAAAAACTCCAATCAAAACTGCACTGACAATAATTGAGTGGGCGGTTGCATTGCATGTACAAAAATATTGCCTGTGTACACGCGTAACAGCGGTCCCCCATTAGCTGCTAATCAACCCTTTTATCACCTCTCTGCTCTTCTTTTTCTCCCCGCCACACTGAGGTGATACTGGATGGACAAGAAGGGGAGGCAGCTGTCCAGTTAGTGGGTCGCACTATGAAAGTTCTTGAGGTATGTTTTCAGGGCTCCTCCTTCCCTACTCCCTGGTCCAACACACTCCCTAATGGTGTTTCTTTGGATAGCAGATTTAACTCTAAGGTTTACCCTGTATTTTCCTCCTGGTGTAACCCTCTGGGTCTTCCTCTAGGCAGGCTACTTACTAGGCATAAGGTTCTGGATTAAACTACCTTAAATTACTTCTTACCTGGCTCAGTTATCCCACCTGAGCCTCCCCTAGGAACAAGGTCTCACCGACAATTTTACAAGTTAGTTTGCGTCCTTCTCTAGTCAATGGAACAATTTTCTTATCCGCAATGAATTTCAATGTTGCTTATGGTACATTGCCCGCAGCCAGCAAAGTAGTTCATGTGAAAAAAGAAGCAAATCAAAGTTGTGTTTTCAGGAGTTGTTTGTAACAAATCTGTATTGACTGCTGGTGATAATTCTCTCTTTATCAGGCACCTATGTACAAATAGAAGGCTTTTACAATTTACTCAAGTATCTTCCCAGGTATTGAGGTAAGCCACACGTGTGTATGTGTGTGACCATTTAATTTTCCCAAGGATTTCGTTCTCCCCCGGCAGACGTGTAATTCATGTCAATGCACCCATCCATCCCACTGAAGACCCCATGTGAAGAGCACTTCAGTGGTGCGTGTGCCTTGTCAATGTGTCAAACTCTTTTAATATGAAATGAATGTGGTGGGGGTGGGCTGGGAATCTCACTGAGAGGAAACCCACGATCATGGCCAGATCATCCAGCCTCCAGCCCAATTAAAAAAAAAAAGCCACATATATCCTCAGACTTCTGGTACCTGCCATCCCCGTCCTATTTTCCTCCCAGAACTGAATGCCAGGGTGTAAAAGAAGAAATACCATGAGGAAGTAAAGTATTTAAGCTCTTGAAGGTGCAGTTAGCCTGATGGATGAAACCCATTGCAGGGTAAGAGATGCAGAGACCAGCCCCGGGGACTGGAAAGTTGGGGCCATGGATGAAACAGCTCCTACCTCAGGCTCCAGGACTTCTCTCCAAGACTAAACAATGCATCTCCTGCCCCCTCCTCCCTCAACCATTTCACACACCTACTGCTTCTTGCTGTATCACAGAGAGGCTGTGCATGGCTCCCCGTTACTCTGTTAGTGGCATTCAATGCGCCTGCCGTGTTGGGTGATGAGAGCAGCGTGGACTTCTCTGTCCCTGCCTCTGCCGCCGTCCCAGCCGAGAGCCCGGCCTC
>NW_005843691.1:0-1775 GCF_000455745.1 Alligator sinensis | reverse complement strand
CCAGCTTTAGGCAGCCCTGTGTTCATTCAGAGAAGTTCTGAATATCTACTGAAGTCAGTGGACTCCCGCACATGTCTGTGGGCTTGCTGTCTGGCCCAACTATCTGAAAGGAGGCCTGGCTCTCCAGTGGAGGCACAGGAGCCCTCTCGGGAATAGTAAGGATTTTGCAGGCAGAGGCTCTAGGCCTTTAGCTTCCTTTTGAGAAAAAAAAACTTCAGTGTCAATGAAACCAGTTCCCTCTTGGTGTGCTCCTTACCGTGGATGCAGAGCAGTAACAGCCAGAGGAGTGGAGTCTGCGAGATCATCTTGGTACCTGTGACAGGCCCAAAGCTGGTCAGCAGGCTGGAGTGAGAGATGCAGGAGGTTTTAAACCAGCTCTAAGCAGCACAGGGGGTGTCACTTGAGTACAAAATATGCAAATTTATGTTGGGTATGAGATCCCCCATCTGATCTAAACGTGCAGGGACCAGATGGCCGGGGGATCAGAGGACAAGTGAAACCAGGCAGAGCCAGCCACTGCTCCCTCCCTCCCTGCCTTTGCCCTGCAATGGGCTTTGGTGCTATTATTGCTGCTTGGTTTTTTTGTGGTCAAGCCCAGCTGGTCCAGTCAGGGTCAGGTTTGACTGGGAGTATTGATCCCAGGTCATTACCAATGCCTGGATCCTAGTTGAAAGGTAATGTACTTAGTCACACTATTGTACTCGAAATCTCCCTGTGATGCCATGGATATTCTGATTTCCCCTGTTGGAGCCATTAGGAACACCTCTTTATGATCTAAGAAGCATTGTCTGCCTCTCTTGGGGATCTGCCTAGAAACCCTGTATAATAAGAGATGCATTGTTGAAACCTTAGCTGTGAATCTCCGACAATACATAGTGTTGGTGTGAGCATGGGGTAACAGTTTCTGAACTCACTGGCCTGAGGTTAGATACCAAAGTCCATATTTAGACACCTAAAATTGGCCTGATTTGGAGAACACTGTGCATCCTGTGGAAATTCAACTTGGTGTTTCTCGATATGGAGTTGCTCAGAAAGGACCTTGTTGAGGCAGTGCTATGGATTGCATTCCTTCGAACAACGTGTGTTCCCAGGAGGAAAACTGGAAACCCAACTGGGTGTGCTAGAGCTCTCTACCTTGAATGTAGAGATTCTTGCCCCTTGAGCTCAAAATTTGGGCTCAAGATGCACACGGGGGGGGCCAAGGCCAGCCAGAAGGAAGTGCAGAATAAGGAGACTTGTGTGAAATACTAAATACTACACACTTGCAGGCTTACCTCCCAGAATTAGGAAACAGGTGACTGAATCCTGCCATCACAAATTGAATATATATAGGCAGTAATAATCTCTTACAAACTCAACCTGAACCCTGTTGATTGTGAGATGAACTCAGTTTCAGATCCACTGCTATGGCCGGGGCTGGCGCGGGGAGAAGGTGGTGAGCTCCCTGAGGTAGGGGAGCTATACGAGCAAGTTTCCATCTTCCTTCCTTTCTGCTCTTACTGGAGTTCCCGTTTCGGGAGACTTTCTGTAACCCAGAGAATGGACAAATGTTCTTGACCAAGACTTTAATTAAGGCTGGAAATCTGTTTGTAAATAAGGTTCTTCATGAAAGTGTAGCACAAAGATGGTTCTTTTCTTCATACCTCTTGCACAGCACCTGCTCCTTTGATAAATAAGTTGGAACAAAAACCTCAATGTTGCCTGATCAGAACTTTTTTTCCCCCATGGAGTTCTATGGGGTTTTGGATGTTGTCCACCTCTGACCACATGGGAAA
>NW_005843690.1:64458-64946 GCF_000455745.1 Alligator sinensis | reverse complement strand
AATGCGGTTCAACAAGGAGAAATGCAAAGTGCTGCACCTAGGGAGGAAAAATGTCCAGCACACCTACAGCCTAGGGAATGACCTGCTGGGTGGCACGGAAGTGGAAAGGGATCTTGGAGTCCTAGTGGACTCCAAGATGAACATGAGTCAGCAGTGTGACGAAGCCATCAAAAAAGCCAATGGCACTTTATCGTGCATCAGCAGATGCATGACGAATAGGTCCAAGGAGGTGATACTTCCCCTCTATCGGGCGCTGGTCAGACCGCAGTTGGAGTACTGCGTGCAATTCTGGGCGCCGCACTTCAAGAGGGATGCGGATAACCTGGAGAGGGTCCAGAGAAGGGCCACTCGTATGGTTAAGGGCCTTCAGACCAAGCCCTATGAGGAGAGACTAGAGAAACTGGATCTATTCAGCCTCCACAAGAGAAGGTTAAGAGGCGACCTTGTGGCTGCCTATAAGTTCATCACGGGGGCACAGAAGGGAATTG
>NW_005843690.1:62270-64412 GCF_000455745.1 Alligator sinensis | reverse complement strand
ACTCTTTCCTGCTTATGCAGGGGGTCGGACTCGATGATCTATTGAGGTCCCTTCTGACCCTAACATCTATGAATCTATGAATCTATGAACACCGCCTGCATTCATGAATGCAATGCCCCCGGCGGCTGGGGGGTGGGGCACAGCTGCGCTGGCAATGGCAATGGTGGGAGTGCAGTGACAGTGGCAGGAGCGTGGCAACGGGAGCATGGAGGTGGCAGCAGGAGCCCACTGGCAGCAAGCACAGAGCTCTTGAGGAGCTCCTTTAAGTGTATTACCATGTGGGTTCAGTATTCACAAATATTTGAAACCATGAATGCCTAACCCATAAATAGCAAGGTTTTCCTGTAAACCCCAACATAGCCTATGCTCCCTACAAAGCCGCACTTTCTCATAAACCCCCCACACCACCACACCCCTGCACACCCACACACAATATCAAAGTGATACATTATTTTAAGTTATTATGCAATCCTTTCTATATACAGTACACAAACACAAGCCATGACAAATATTTTTTCAGAATAAATTTAAAATATGTTATAGTAGGTGTTTGACTTTTAGTGTATGATATGTTTTTTTTTCTGGTTCTAAGATGGCAACCCCCCTTCCTAAAAGAAGTATTTGAGGGAGGGACCTCTGGTGGCAAAGGTCAGGGGTTAGGGGGCAGAACTTTCAGCCCCAAAGTGGTGACCAGGGGATGGGGCAACCGTCAAGAGGCAGGGCTACCTATGTGGCCCCCGATAGCTCGCCAAAATTTGTTAAGCAGCCCTCCACCCAAAATAATTGCCCGCCCCTGGTTTATACATTCTTCACACATTGTCAGGGTCAGCTAGCTGGCTTACTGCCCATTTCTGATATTTTAAGGTGCCAGTTGATATATGTGGGTTTATCAACACCTCCAAGTGTAAGATGAATAGTCTGGCCTACAATTCTGTGCCATTTAGGCCTTAATAACTTTCATTATATTTGCTTCTGTGAATAAAATCTGCTACTGTGTAATGGACAAGTAAGACCCTGCTCATGAAAGTTTATGCATCTCTGATTTAGTCATTCTATAAGGTGAAAATCTACCCTTCCTTCTGCCTGAATTCAAACTAATGTGGTTAACTACCTCTCTTAAAAGAATGTGCTGTGGGATGCAAAAATCTTCTATTTTGGAAACTGACTGGGAACTGGTTAATAAAATGAAGCAAAGAAACCATTTCCATCGATGTTAGTAGTATAAAGGCTCTCTGCCCTTCAGTGCAAATGTGACAGGTGGGCGGGACTGGAAGTCCCGCCCGCTTTGCTCCGCCCCCTTTCCCCTTTTATGGTGTGTGATGTCACCAGCCACACCCCCTGACCCTGGTCACGTGGTGCATGACATCAGCAACTCCGCCCCTAACCCCGGTCACGTGGTGCATGACATCAGGTGCGTGACATCAGCAACTCAGCCCCTGACCCTGGTCACATGGTGTGTGACATCAGCAACTCCGCCCCTGACCCCAGTCACGTGGTGTGTGACACCAACACCACATGGTTCATGACATCAGAAGGACAACACAGGCAGACCCTCAAAGCCCAACCCCTCATGCTGCAAGATCCGCCCTAGATCACATGGTGCTGTTATGGCCTATCAGGTTCCTGACCACTAAGCAGAAGTTGAGAATTTGGAAGATGGTGTTTTTGTGCTGTGGTTTAAATTTGTCCTCAAGTGTTTGAATGCATCACACGGGTGTTAGCGTGGGGGTAAGTGTAGGGGGAGGAACTGTTAACAGACATGTCTACACAGGAGGCTATGTTAAAGGAAGTTTATTACTCTCCTGGTGAAGCTGGCAGTTTTGGTGGGGTGAACATGTTTTTTGAAGCTACCAAAAGGCAGAATAAGTTCCTGAACAGAAGTGGGGTGACCGCCTGGCTTTCAGACCAGGATGCTTATACCCTGCACAAACCGGCAAGAAGACATTTTAAAAGAAACAAGACTGTTGTTTCAGATATTGATGCACAATGGCAGGCAGATTTGGTGGATATGCAGCAGATTTCTAAGCACACAGTGGAGTTAAGTTCATCTTAACAGCGATAGACATATTACCAAAGTATGCGTGGGCCGTGGGTCTAAAAGACAAGTCAGGTGGTGAAATAGCTCGAGCCTTTAAAACCATT
>NW_005843690.1:59910-60275 GCF_000455745.1 Alligator sinensis | reverse complement strand
CAGCCTGTTTTACAACGATACCCCCGGGCATCATGAATCGGTTGCAAGGGATGGCAATAATCAGGGGTTTCGAAGACGGGCAAACCTGACAGACCGGAGCAAAAAGATAGAGCTGCTTGGTCATCTCCATAGCGATTTGTTTTTTCAAGAAAAACTGTTGCTGAACGGCGTGGATGTGAAAATTAAGCTGACACGGAGCAAAGATGACTTCTGCTTGATGGGCAATGCAGCAGCTGGCCAATGTAAACTAAAAATAACATCTGCCTCACTTTTTTGAAAAAACGAAGGTAGCTCCGGGTGTCCGATTGGGCCATGCAGAGGCCTTGCTTACGGCCAACGCTAAATACCCCGTAGACCGTGTGGGC
>NW_005843690.1:45695-51524 GCF_000455745.1 Alligator sinensis | reverse complement strand
CCCCCACTGTACTCATTCCAATTGGTTCAGGATTGTTCTTGGGAGGTCTGAGGCCTCTGAAACCCCTGCCAATTGGTTGGGGGTATTGGGGCGGGTTGTTAGAGGGGTCACATCACCACCCTACCACCCCATAGGCCACGCCTGTGCTCCGGCGTAGGGGGGTTAAAGTGGTCAGGGACCTGATAGGCCATAACAGCACCATGTGATCTAGGGCAGATCTTGCAGCATGAGGGGTTGGGCTTTGAGGGTCTGCCTGGGTTGTCTTTCTGATGTCATGAACCATGTGGTGTTGGTGTCACACACCACGTGATTGGGGTCAGGGGCGGAGTTGCTGATGTCACGCACCATATGACCGGGGTCAGGGGCTGAGTTGCTGATGTCACGCACCATGTGACCGGGGTCAGGGGTGGAGTTGGTGATGTCATGCACCACGTGACCGGGGTCAGGGGCAGAGTTGCTGATGTCATGCACCACGTGACCGGGGTTAGGGGTGGAGTTGCTGATGTCGTGCACCACATGACCAGGGTCAGGGGGTGTGGTTGGTGACGTCACACACCATAAAAGGGGAAAGGGGCGGAGCGAGGGGCGGGACTTCCGGTCCCGCCCACCTGTCACATTTGCATTGAAGGTCGGAGAGCCTTTATACTACTGATGTTACTAGAAATTAAATTTATAAAAACACCAGTTTATCCCAGTTTTTTCCCCCGACCCCAAGCCCAATTGAGACTGGTTAGATGACATGAAGGGAAAAAGGGAATGTTAATAGACAGTGAATGATATGAACTGCCCTATCTAGCAAATTCCTGCAGTGTGTTGTGGATAACTTTTTGATACAGAAGGTAGAGAGACCAACCAGGGGGGAAGCTCTTTCTGACTTAGAGCTCACAAATGAGGAGAAACTGGTTGACAAAAGTGAAGGTAGAAGGTAACTTTGGTGACAGTGGGCATGCCTCAATGTGCATTAATGCACCATAGGTACTGCGTATTAAGTTTAGTACCCATAATAACAGGCACTAACTGAATGCACAGTAGCTGGCACTACTGTGTAGTAGAGATGACATAAGCCTCTTTAGTGACACTAATGTGCAATCGACTAATTCTATTGTGCAGTAGCACAATAGCATGGATTTTGCTGTAACATGCTAATTTTGCAGTAGAAATAGCCTACTGAGCATTTAGCATCTATATGCTAACCCATGTACCCAGTGCACCCAATACTCATGAAATGACAGAGCTCATACCCTAAAGGGAGGAAGGAAGCAGATCACTCGAACAAGGACACTGCACTTCAGAAAAACAGACTTTAGCAAACTCAGCTAACTGGTGGGTAGGATTCCCTGAGAGAAAAGTCTGAAAGGAAAAGTAGTTCAAGAGACTACTTTAAGGAGGTTCCTTTAAGGTGCAGGAACAAGCTATACCAATGTGATGGAAGAATAAGAAGTACAACAGGAGGCCATCCTAGCTACACAGCAATCTCTTCAATGAGCTGAAACTGAAAAAGGAATCCTATAAAAAGCAGAAACTTGATTGTAGTACTAAGGGAGAGTATAATAGTATTGCACAGGTGTGAGGGAGAACATTTGGAACGCCAAGAAATGATTTGAGATGCAGCTGGCAAGGTACATAAAGGCAATAAAAAAGGATTATAAAAGTATGTCAGAAGCAAGAAGACCAGAGAAATCATAGGTCTTTATGGTTATGAATGCAGAAGGCAATCTAGTTATGGATGATGCAAAGAAAGCTGAAGTATTTCATAACTTTTTTTTTTACTTTGGCCTTCATAACTAGGGACATCTACCAGATGATGAATGCAGTTGCAGCAGAGATAGGGGAGGAGAGAAAGGGCACCTATACATGTGCAGTGAGGCTGCTTCAACATGCTGTAATTACAGTGTGTTGGAAGAAACTAGATTAACTGAGTCTGCTGGAGTGTGGAAATTACCACATATCATCAGATTTCAGCATCACATATATCAGCATTCCCATGCTGAAAAATGGTGGTGAGAGCACTTTAACTAATGCTCATTGGACAAGCTTTAGTTAAAGTGCCCCCGCTGCCATTTTTCAACATGGGGACGCTGATACATGTGATGCTCCAGATGCTTTAATCACAACAGCTCTTTGAGCTGCTTTAATTAAATCACATCCCCCACACCCCTAGAGAATCTCTATAAATGCCCAAACAGTTTAGAGTAGTAGAAGAATAGGTAAATGATTACTCAGAGAACCTAGATGCTTTCAAGTTACCCTGTGGGGTCAAGCCAACTCTCAGGATCTCAATATGGCACTGTTAGACAGGAGGGTGTGACACAATTGCACATATACAAACACACAAATCAATTAGGTGCATACACACACACACTACCAACTCAGGCACATACACATCCAAACCAGCCTAGGCACATGCATACCTATCACCAATTCAAGCACATACACACTACACACTAAAATTAGACAAAAATCAATTGTCAATGCCCACACACTCAGTACGCATACACATATCACTAATTCGTATATCATGCACACAATGATAGATAGATAGATATCTATACACATACACACACACACTCACCAGTTCACACACATACAACCCACCTACACATAGGTAAGTTCCTAATTTGGATGGTTGCTTGGGGTACCTGGGGGAAGGGGTCAGGTGAGAGAGACAGTTAAAGTGTAGGGAGTGAAAGTTGCCAGAACTGGGATTAGAACTGGTGGACTAGAAAGAAGCTAGCTGAGGAACTGAGGCTTAGGTTTACTTAAGATCAAGTGGCCCCAGGGTTACTCAAGGTCACTGGTGCATTGGGGGGGGGGGCGGAAAAGAAAAAAAAAATGCCTGGTGGCAAGGAGGAGACAGCCAGGAAAGAGAGAGAGAGAAATCTGGGAGCTTGGGGCTGGAAACTGAGGCAGAGCTCTGAGATATTGGGAGGGAGGGGCAGACAAGTGGTGACAAGGAGGAGACAGCCAGGAAAGAAAGTGAGGCAGAAACCTGGTTGCTCAGGGGAAAAGGCAGTGGGGATAAGACAGTGTCAAAGAAACAGGGGGGTTGGAGGAGCTCAGGACAGGTGTTGGAGGTGACAGTGAGCCAGAAGCAGGAGAGGGAGAAATGAGACAGAAGTTAGAGGGGCAAGGAGCAGAGATTGGAGCAGGGCTGAGGCATAAACCCAACTCAGGGGTCCAAAGAGACTCGGTGGAAGGGTTGGAGTCCAGGGAGAGAAGAGAAGCAGAGTCCAAGTCCTTGGTTGAAGAGAGGGTGGGGGGTGATAGCTACCTATCCAGGCTGGAAAGGGGTCCTTGTCCAGTAGGTGTTGTCCAGAGGGGGGTCACCAGCAGGTCCTCTGGGTGGATAAGTGGTGTGGCATGGTGCTGGTCCAGGTGGACAGGGCATCCCAGAGTCAGTCTTCACTACCCCTTTTTATAGGGCAGACTACCTCTGATCTCCTATGGGAGGGCCTGTCCAGGCAAGGTCAGTCCTGTTCCAGAGGGCTCCAGGGGTTAATGAGCATGTGCAGCCTTCGCACAATGATGGGTTGCTTCATCCTTTGTTTGTTGAATGCTGAGGGTGGTTCCAAGGGCTGGGTCATTGGCCTGGGTATTGGTGTTGATGATTTGATCATTCAGAGGGAGGTATTTTTAGACCTACTGCCATTGTCTCTCAAGCACCCTCATTCATCCCCATTCAGTCAGGAACCAAGTTACATAGGAGGGGTAGGTCTGAGTAATAGGTTACACAACCGGGCATGGGGTTAAGATGGAAGCTTGACATTACAAGATGGAAATTTGACATGACTTATGCTAACTTACGTATATAGGCCTAAAACAGTAATCACACAATATAAATGCAGTAAAAAAAAAAAAAATCAATACAAACTTAATAATTATCACTTATAAAACAGTGGATATCTATATCAAAATAGCAGGGCACTTATTTGCAAAGAGGGGAGAGAAAAATAAAACTTACTACCTAAAATAAAATGTTAAAGCTTATCCCACATCTTAGCTTGCTTATAATTATCTATAGGGAATAGAGTGGGAGAGACAAAGTCAGAAATGGTTGGAGAAGGGGAGGAAATGCATTTTAAAGGGAAAAAAAAGAAAAACTGGGGATTTTGCTACAATGTCCGCAGGGCCAGATGAGATGTACCCTCAGGTAATGAAGGAACTGGCTGAGGTAATTGCAGAGCCATTGGCTATGAAGCCAATTTTAGAGCCATTTGTTGGATGGGGTCCTGGATGACTAGAAAAGGGTAAATATAATGCTCATCCTTAACAAGGAAAGAACAAGGATTCAGGAAACTACATCCTCATCTCAAAAAATGGAAAGATCAAGGAGCAGATCCTCAAGGAATCTATTGTGAAGCACCTAGAGAAAAACAAGATGATCAGGAGCATCCCACATATATTTACCAAGAGCAAGTTATGTGTTGCCAACCCAATTTCCTTCTATGATAAGGTGACAAGCTCTGTGGAAGAAGGAAAGGCAGTCTGTGTTTGTGCATGAGTTTATTTCATGCCAGATGTAGGATTTCTCTTTGCTCAATTTTATATGATTGATTTCAGACCATTATTCCAATCTATGGAGGTCATTCTGGATCCTTGTCCTACCCTCCAGAATGTCTGCAACTCTAGATTCATAGATTCATAGATTGTAGAGACGGAAGGGACCACAATGGATCATCATGTCTGAGCCCCTGCCCCTGGCAGGAAAGAGGACTGAGCTCAGATGATTCCAGCCAGGTGACTATCTAGCCTCCTCTTGAAGACCTCCAAGTTAGGTGATAGCGCCACCTCTCTTGGAAGCCCATTCCAGATCCTGGCCACCCTTACTGTGAAAAATGTCTTCCTAATATCTAACCTAATTCCTCTCTCAACTAGTTTACACCCGTTAAATCCACTCTCAACTAGTTTACACCCGTTATTCCTAGTCACTCCCTGGGGCACCTTAGTAAACAACGCTTCCCCTATTCCCCGTTGACCTCCCCTAATAAATTTATAAGCGGCCACAAGATCTTCCCTCAGCCGTCTCTTGTGAAGGCTGAAGAGATTCAGCTCTCTCAACCTCCCCCGATAAGGTCTATCATGAAGGCCACTAATCATGCGAGTGGCCCTCCTCTGGACCCTCTCAAGATTCCTCGCGTCCCTCTTGAAGTGTGACACCCAAAACTGGACACAGTACTCCAACAGGGGCCTGACCAGTGCTGCATAGAGGGGGAGCATCACCTCCTTTGATCTATTAGTCATGCACCTGCTAATGCACGACAAGGTACGATTGGCCTTGTTGATGGCCTCATTACACTGCCAGCTTATGTTCATCTCGGAGTCAATTATGACTCCAAGATCCCTCTCTGCCTCTGAGCAGCTGAGAAGGACACTCCCCAACCTGTAGGTGTGCTGGAGGTTCCTCCTTCCCAGGTGGAGTACCTTACATTTATCTTTATTAAATTGCATCCTATTTCTCTCTGCCCATTGATCCAACCTGTCCAGGTCGGCCTGAATCTGCTCCCTGCCCTCCGGTGTACTAACTTTGCCCCATAACTTGGTATCATCAGTGAACTTGGAGAGGGTGCTCTCCACACCCTCATCCAAATCAGTGATGAAGATATAGAATAATATCGGTCCGAGGACTGAACCCTGTGGGACCCCACTGCCCACCTCCCTCCAGGCCAAGAAGGAACCATCGACCACCAATCTCTGGGTGCGGTCCCTAAGCCAGTTGGCCACCCACTTGACCATGTAGGTGTCCACTCCACAGTCTGCTAGCTTTCCAATGAGGATAGAGTGCAAAACTGTATCGAAGGCCTTCCTAAAGTCCAGGAAGATGACATCAGC
>NW_005843690.1:44547-45477 GCF_000455745.1 Alligator sinensis | reverse complement strand
GGGCCTGCTGACTTGTACCCATCCAGCTCCTCCAGGAGTTCCTTAACTATTTCAGAACTAACCATAGGCGGACTGGTGCCATGTGGACATCCATCAATGATCGAGGTGGGGGAATTGGCTTGGTCGATACATAGAAATACTGAAGCAAAGAACTCATTGTAGAGCTCTGCTTTTTTCCCCACATCAACCACCAACATTCCTGATTTGTCCTGCAGGGGCCCTATGTTGCTCTGAGCTTTACTTTTGCCCACTATGTACCTGAAGAAGGGCTTTTTATTGTCCTTGATTGTTGAAGTCAGCCTGAGCTCAAGCCCCACCTTGACCCATCTAACTGATTCCCTGCAATAGCGCTCCAGGGAGATATATTCCTCCTTGGTGGCTGCTCCCTGCTTCCATTGCCTATACATCTCTTTCTTTGCCCCCAGACTCTCCTGGAGTTCCCTGTTCAGCCAAGGGGGCTTTTTTGCCCCCTTACCTCCCTTCCTACATAATGGGATAGACTCCTTTTGAGGCCCAATGATCACTCCCTTGAGATACCTCCAACCCTCCTGGACCCCCATATGCTCTATGTTCTTGAGTTGCATCCCCTCACTAACTAGCCTTCTAAGCTTGCTAAAGTTGGCCCTTCTGAAGTCCAACACCTTAGCCCCACTTGTTACTTTACCTGTTCTTTGCTGGATAGTGAACTCGACCAAGTGATGGTCACTATCTCCCAGGCTACCATGAACTCGCATGCTCCCCACGAGATCATCCCCTGTTGCTAAGACCAGGTCAAGCAAGATGCTACTCCTGGTGGGACTAGACACCACCTGGGTTAGGTGGAGGTCCTGCGCACAGTGTAAGAACCTCCATGAGTGGCTTGTTTTGGCTGTCTGCTCCTCCCAGCAGATATCTGGGTAGTTTAGATCTCCCATGACCACCGCCTCCCTC
>NW_005843690.1:20311-44123 GCF_000455745.1 Alligator sinensis | reverse complement strand
TGAGCAGCTTGTTTTGGCTGTCTGCTCCTCCCAGCAGATATCTGGGTAGTTTAGATCTCCCATGACCACCGCCTCCCTTGCCTGTGTGGTGTCTGCTAGCTGCCCAAAGAATACATCGTCTATCTCTTGATCCTGATGAGGAGGCTTGTAATAGACCCCCACAACCAAGTTCTTTTCCCCTGGCCCCCCCTGGATCCTGACCCACAATGCCTCGGTGTTCCTCTCCTCCCTGCCCCCCCCACCTTAATGGTGGAAGACGTATACTGCTCCTTAACATAGAGTGCAGTACCCCCACCTTTTTTCCCCACTCTGTCATGCCTATACAACCTATATCCCTCAATGCCTACCGCCCAGTCATGTGTAGAATCCCACCATGTCTCAGTTAGTCCAACTAGGTTATACTGGGTGCTAGCAAGCAAGACTGAGCTACTTCTGCTTGTTCCTCACACTCCTGGTGTTTCTACCCAACTTGGTGTCATGTGCAAATTTGCTAAGTGTGCATTCATTCCCATTGTCCAGATCATTAATGAAGAAATTAAACAATAATCAGACACAGAACAGACCCCTAGGGAATCCCACTTGATACCTCCTCCCAACTAGACATTGAACTGTTGACGACTACTCCTTCAGCACAGTGATCCAACTAATTAGGTATCCACCTTACAGTGCTTTCATTTGGTCTGCATTTCCTTAGATTGTTAATGAGAATGTTGTGAAAGTGTTGAAAGCCATACTAAAGTAAAGGTATATCATCAAGGGTCTGTCCTGGGTCTGATTATTGTTTAATATCTTCATTAATGATTTGGACAATGGGAATGAGTGCACGCTTAGCAAATTTGCAGATGACACTGAGTTGGGTAGAGCTGCACTTGCAAATTAAAGGAAGTGAGTCTTTTACTCTATCCAGCACTAGTGAAGCTTCACTTGGAGTACTGTATCCAGGTCTACTTGCCTCTGATCCTATGATCTAACTATAGGCCCATCAGCCTGACTTCTATCCCGGGGAAGATCTTAGAAAAGTTTATTAAAGAGGCCATCCTTAATGGACTGGCCGACACCAACATATTAAGGGATAGCCAGCACGGGTTTGTCGTGGGTAGGTCTTGCTTGACCAATCTCATTTCCTTCTATGACCAGGTGACCTATCACCTGGACAAGGGAGAAGAGATTGATGTCATATATCTTGACTTCAAAAAAGCCTTCGATCTGGTATCCCATAATCACCTCTTGGTGAAACTGGCCAATTGTTGCCTTGGGTCCACCACAACCCGCTGGCTGGAAAATTGGCTCTGTGGTCGGACCCAGAGGGTAGTAATTGATGGAAGTCACTCACCATGGTGTCCTGTGACCAGTGGGATCCCCCAAGGCTCTGTCCTTGGACCCATACTGTTCAACATCTTCATTAATGATGTGGACACCGGAGTCAGAAGCGGACTGGCCAAGTTCGCCGATGACACCAAACTTTGGGGCAAAGCATCCACGCTGACTAGCACTATGGAAGAAAGAGACTTGGGGGTCATCATTGACCACAAGATGAACATGAGCCTGCAATGCGATGCTGCGACTAGTAAAGTGACCAAAACGCTGGCTTGCAGCCATAGATGCTTCTCAAGCAAGTCCCGGGACATCATTCTCCCCTTGTACTCGGCCTTGGTGAGGCCGCAGCTGGAGTACTGCGTCCAGTTTTGGGCTCCACAATTCAAAAAGGATGTGGACAAGCTTGAGAGAGTCCAGTGAAGAGCCACACGCATGATCAGAGGTCAGGGAAGCAGACCCTATGATGACAGGCTGAGAGCCATGGGGCTCTTTAGCTTGGAAAAGCGCAGGCTCAGAGGTGATCTGATGGCCACCTATAAGTTTATCAGGGGTTACCACCATATCTGGGGGAACATTTGTTCACCAGAGCACCCCAAGGGATGACGACTAGGTCTAACGGTCATAAACTACTACAAGACCATTTCAGGCTGGACATAAGGAAGGATTTCTTTACTGTCCGAGCCCCCAAGGTCTGGAACAGCCTGCCACCGGAGGTGGTTCAAGCTCCTACATTGAACACCTTCAAGAGCAAACTGGATGCTTATCTTTCTGGGATCCTATGACCCCAGCTGACTTCCTGCCCTTTGGACAGGGGGCTGGACTCGATGATCTTCCGAGGTCCCTTCCAGCCCTAATGTCTATGAAATCTATGATCTAGGAAAGGAGATTGCAGGTCGCCATTTATCTCTAGCATTGCTTTTCCATTTTCAGACTCGCCACAAAATGGAAACACAAGATACTGGCTAAAATGTTTTAAAATTCCAGATAAGACTCTATTATAGTACATTCCAAAATCAGTAAAAGTTTTGTGTATTTGAGAGTATCTTATTTTATCTGAATAGGTTTGCCCATCACTATCATCAGCAGAGAGCCCAAAGACAGTGGGCAGAAATATCTGGAAAGGATATACAACATACTTCACTCCATTACATTGTAGTTTATCTCATTATGCTGTTAATACATTCACCTCAAGGAGTGAAGAATAAGGGTCATAATATTATTATAAACCTCATATTTCTTTAAGAGAAATGCAGAAAGCTGACCAGAAAGGCAAAACAAAGAATCCAAGTAATAGTTGGGCATTGTAACAAAATTAAATATAACCAATGAGAAGCTATTTCAATATACAGTTAGCAAAGAGCTTTGCAAGTAATCACTGGGGCTCTTAAAGAACAAGTGGGAAGTTAGTGACAGATGTGGATGATGTTGCTGACAAGCTGAAAATATTCTTTGCTTCTTTATACATGGAAAGAAACTCTGGGTCATATCCCAGTGATGAATATACAGTGCATTTTCTTGAGGGGTGCAAAGAAAAGATAAAATGTTTAAAGAATTAGTGGTTATGCCTAAGCAGATAATTCAAGCTAGTCTAATAAAGGTTCTGAAGGCATTGTGCCCAGATAAATTATATCTAAGAATGCTGATGGAAGTAGTAGGGGGTGCAAGCTGCATGAGACAGCTAGCATACAGATTAATTAAGACATGGAAAAGTAGTGCCTAAGGACAGTAACATATCAGAATTGTAAGTGTGGTGTCAGGTTGTCCTCAGTACTGATGTATAGAGTGGGAGAAATGGCATAGAATGTAAAGCAGGGGTTTCCTCCTCCCTTATACTTTATAGTGTAGCTTAAAGGCCAATGCAGGGACAAGCTTCATTGTAGACCAGAACAGCTTAAAGCGTTCTTTAAATTAAGATTTCATAGGCCCTAAGGAGTTTGCAGCAGAGAGCTTGGACACCAATGAACGGGTCTAACCTGGTCACCTCTGTCTGTTCTCCTCTTCTCTTCTACTCTGCCCCTTGTTTCACTTCTCTACTCCTATATCTACACAGAATTGAGACTTAATGCAAGTGCCGAACAGTATCATTTATGCCTGGCTGACAGCCCCCTTGTTCCAGTTATATTAACTGGGGAGATTATAGCCGCCTTGCTCATTAATGATTTCAGGCAAGAGATAAGTATTCCTTTCTATAACCTGTATTTAATAGGCAAAACTCCCCCTGAAGTCAAAGGGAGTCCCTACTTGACTGAGGATTTCTGAATCAAGTCATTTTTTAGGGCCTACAGCAGCTGGATAGCTGTATTCAGTAAAAAGAAATCTATTTCTTTTGCTATTGACAAGTAACAATTGCTTTGCATTAAAGATAAGGATGCTGGGATTTTTCTACATTAATTTCTTGATCTCTTCCTAGTTCAATATGCCATATTACGTTCCCATTAGAACGATGTTCTCTCTTTTTTATTTTTTTTCTTAAATATTTCCTATTACCTTATGTAGCTTTCTGTATTTAATTATACTCTTCAATTATTGGCATATATGCTTATCTAATCAAAATATTTCCCTGAAGATGTCACATCTCATTAGTAACTCATGTCAATTTAGCATCTCAACACTTTGAAAATTATTTTCAGCATCGTTAAAGTAAGTTGTATGAATAAAAAATTAAACATAATAGCCCTGAACCTGCAAACACTTAAATATGTGTTTTCATTTCAGCATATTAGTAGTCCAAAATACTTTAGTATGACTGCTTATCCCTAAAACTAAACAGGCAATTAAATGCAAAATTTTGGGCTGAATTCTCTAATAAGGTTGACAAGTTCAGTTGTATTTGCTTATTTTTTTGGTATTCAAGTCACTTCATTTTCAGTTTGATAATTCCAAAATAAGCATAAATTACGTTAACAGAATACCTTGTCAATTTATCTGTTCATTAACTATCATTAACCATCTCAGTTTATTTGTTCTTTTCAATAATCTCTTCCACAAGAATGTACATCAGTTTACTGTCATCTTGCTATTACTGACACCCACATTTTTCTTACTCTATTGTCCACTTAATTGGTCCAACTCCTGTAGATCTCTATACCAGTTCCCTGACTTCTCTGGCTTATAGCCCTGGCCAATCTACTGTTTCCTCCATGATTGCGGCTGACTTAATGAATCTACATACAAAGCGAGTCATTTCAAGAGCATGTATTGGAGCAAATATTCAGTTGGCCTAAATCACTGACTTGCACCAATCAAGGACTTATCCGGCTGCATTTATGGTAAGAGTGGATTTCCAGCATCAGAGAGACAAAGAAGACCAGGTTCCAAGATACTAGGAAAGATTCCAGACCACACTGCCTCTCAGTTTCCAGAAAGACTCTTAATTTGTTATTCATTAAAATTCTTTACAAAAGCAATTCTTCAAGAAAGCAGGGATTATGTATAAGAATAAAAATGGTAGAAGTACTTGCAGAGCATACCCAGATGTGTGCATAACCTCCACCCCCCTCCCCCTCCACTGCATAGGATCAGCACTGCAAGCTCTCCACAGTTCAGGTGCTCAGCATTTAAATGACTGTACACTTGGCTATCAAATATTCGTACATGAGAACAAACCTGGGAGAATTCTTCCAGTTTATTTGAATGCACCCCTATAATGTGCATACATGTATCCAGCCATAGCTGAGAAATCTGTGATACTACAAACACTTTATGCACTGTAGCATGCACTAGCAGTCTGCTATCCATCTAATGCCAGTATCAAATATATGGAAGCACCTGCACTTACTGGGCATGTCTACACATGCAATTAATGTGAAACAATAAACTCTGGGGCTTATTGCTCTCAGGTTCATTGCTCCTGAGTGTACTGTTTGAACATACACCTGGGACTGCAGCACACTGAGTCAGACTGGAACAGCCCTAGCTGGTAGGGGGCCCAGGGGGTTAGCAAGGAGGCCCAGGGCTGCTCCCCCCCAGCTCAGCATGCAGTGGAGGAGGTGGCTGGGGTATGAGGGTGCTCTAGTGTGTGGCTAGTCAGCAGGCAGCCCCTACACTGAAGTACCCTCATGCTCAGACAGCCAGGGCAGTCTGCAGCAGCATAGTACTTGCAAATACTTGTATGTACTTACTTGCATGTACTATCCTGCTATGGAGTTTATTAGTTTAATTCAGCCTTATAGGGGCACATATATGGATGTGTGATTTATACTGCAGAGCTAATTAGTTGACTCCACAGTAAACATCTTGTGTAGACACTCCCCCTAAGCATGACAAAACTGGATGAAAGTGAACAAGAATTATGCATCAAACAAAGTTATCCCCTAACATCTACAAACATTTTAGAAATATGTCAAGGTTCGGCATTGTGTTTAGTGTGTATAAATCAAAACTATGGATCTTGAAAAATGAATTATAGCTATCCATATGATCTCAAGTTAGTAGCACAGAGGCAGTAAGGCAGAGCTCTTTCATATTTAGCTTATTTTATTGATTGGAACTTTAGAAGACTTTGAAAGATAATTCCAGTTTCAAGTATTCAAAATGCTTTAGCATTTTAGTATCATCAGGAGTCTAACTCTGAAGTAGACACTTGTATATTTTTGCACAAACAACATTTCATAATGTACAATCTCATAAATATTTATATAATTATTGTTTCTAAAATGTATATACTGATTAGAGCAGAAAACATATTTATACATTTTTGTTAAAGGAAAAAAATTGACAGATGAAATTCTATATTGAACTAGGGTTATGTAGTCTGGAGAAGAGAAGACTAAGGGAGGAATTGATAACAATCTTCAAATACCTGAAAGGTAATTATAGAGAGAATGGAGGTGGGCTGTACTCTGTGGCTGTAAGGCACAGGACAAGGAGCAATGGACTCAAGCTGTAGCAGAGGAAATTGAGGTTAGAGATTAGGAGGAAGTTTCTGATAATGAGAGTGGTGAAGTATCAGAATAGGTTACCTAGAAAAATTGTGGAATCTCCATCTTTGGAAATTTTCAAGAGCAGGTGGAATAGATGGGCTGGGATGGTTTACTTAGAGGTGATCCTCTTTTTCAGCAGGGGACTAGATTTGATAATTCTGTAATGCCCCTTCCAGCCCTACTTTCCTATTAGGCTTTAAATGTATATAATTTCAAAATTTACAACGCCTTTAATTATATAGGCATTGTTGATTTTTTTAAATTTCTAATTGATTAAAATACAGATATTTGAATAAGATTTGTTCTAAATGATGGACTAATATTTTTCCTATGAAAAACTATTCATAATTTTCTTATGTTGTAATGACATCATATCATGTAAATTTTAAAATGATACCAACCCTTAAATCAATCAGTATGTGCAGGTTTCATGCTTCTAAGTTCAGAATAATAATTTTGTTACAAATTCATAGTTGTTAGGGGCTGGAAGGGACCTTGCATATCATTCTGAGGCACTTGGGCAGGAAAGACTGCTAGGAAGACAATTTACAGTGGTTGATGAATTGTGCCTGAAAATATTCACAAAACATCAATAGCAATAAAATAGCAATTTTGTTTCAGAGCTGTGTGTGATCCCTTTATTTCTTTTTTTTGTGAACATTCTTCTAGGCAAACTTTTGTTCAGAGAAGTTTTAATGAAAGAAAGGGTTACAGATACTCATAAAACAACACATTTACAAGAAAATAGTTACAAAAGGTGCTCAGCAGACATTTTGAAAGTTTTGTGTAGTTCTAAGGTCAGTTCAAGTAAGCAACAGAAATAACAACACCTGACTGAATCAGAAGTTCCCTTACCAACTTCATATACTCATTGAGGATGGCAGGGTGAGAACATTTCAAATATTCCACATGGCATATTCTTGTAAAACTACTAGGCTCTACCAACCTAAATGCTACTATAGTCTCATTCTATGAGCATGTTGCACTATTTTTGTAGAATAAAATGGTATTTGTGATAAGAAAAGCTAGTGTTTCCATCTCAAGGAAAGTAAAAACTCACGGATCATGCCCTTAAAGAATCAGAAATTTTAAAAATAAAGCATTTGTTCAAACATCTAAGAATTAAATAATTATGATAACAACAATAACAACACAATGTAAGATTTACCACAGAATTTAGAGACTAAGCAATAATAAAGTTGTGGGTGAAATGAATTATATGTAATTCTGAAATGTTAAAGTTTGTTTATGAGCCCTAGGACTCCAATAATGGAGATATTTGTATTAAAAATAATCTGAAATTCACCAGAATTCATGTGGACCCTCTGTATCAAAACAAATGGCCATAGAGTTCTTGGAGGGCTGTTGCTAGCCCTCTCAGAAGCTTCAGAAAGGAAGCTGCCCACACTTCTTCCTGCATCAGGCTGCTGCTGTTGCCACCCCCATCCCCGCACAGAGGGGGTTCCTCTGCTGCATGCCGCTGCCCCTGCCCTTAGGTAGGAGCCCACCATACTGCACCACCCCAGATTCTGCACTCCTCTTCTGGCCTGCTGTCCAGCCCACTGGCAAGCTGCAGTTGGGGGACAACCTGGGGACAGAGCCTGTGCTACCTGTGGTCCCCCCACCCATCACTACCAGAGCCTAAGGGTGCCTTGCCTTCCCCAGCTGCCTTGCCTGGCCACCCCCTGCTTTCACCTCCACTTTCACTTGAAGCACACCCTGAGTGGCTGAACTGGACTGCTACTACCACCACCGCTGCTGCTGCTGCCCCCTCTCAGGAGAGAAGGAGATTCCCTGCTGCATCACCTTGCACCACTCAATACCACACCTGCACTGCATTACCACCTAATTAAATGATTACTCATGCACTCCCTCACAGCTGCCTCACTGCATCTGATCCTTTGTTTTTCTGCCTACTGTCCTGTAGCTGAGTGCCTGGCTGGAGGCCTGATGGGCTCCCAGGATGAGTTTCAACAAACAAAGGCCCTCCACCACTCCATCCACCTTTTACATCTGCCTCAGCAGCCTTCCCTGTGTGCTTTTGCCCTTGTGTGGTAAAGGTCCTGTGGTCCACTCCCACTGCCTTGGTGTTTGTTGTGTAGCTGAGTAAGCCTGCTCAACTCTCTGTAGCCCTTGTGCATATGTGTCTCCTCCCCCACCTTTCCCAGGCATAGCCTGCCTGATTTCCTGTGGGGCAGTAGCTCAATGAGTTTCAGCCCCTTCTCCCCTCCCTTCCCCCACAACCTAGCCTTCCCCTCTTGGTTTCACTAGCCCCACTATATTTTTTGTTTTTCCTCATTATTTTCCTCTCCCTTTTGTAAACCCATGGCAGAGCAGGAAGCTTCTGGAGAGGCAGATGCCCCCACAGAACTTCCTGCAGCCCCCACTATGGGGGAAGATACCAGCCAAGCCTCTGAGAGGGCACATGCCCCTCCAGCCCCCCACCCTAGAGGCAGAGTCCAACACACCTCCTCCAGGAGTAGTAGAATCCTGAAACCTCTGCTGTGGGGGCAGGCGAGACTCCAGCAGGGAGCCAGCAGGGCCAGGGGAAGCCCTCTCCCCCACCATCAGTGGAGGTAGTCTATATGCCAGGGGACCTTTGGTGCTTCCACTGCTGCACCCTGGGGCACTTGCATCACAAGTGCCCCTTGGGCCAGGAGGAAAGGGCATCCACAGGTCACACTGGTCATAGGCATGCCCCTGCCACTGGTGTGTCCCCCCTCAGGTCCCTCTGGCACCCCAGCCAAATTCTCCGGCCCCCCATGAGCTCAGGGGACTCCACCCCCAGACCAAGTTTGGTGGGGTCCTGGGGAAAGCACAAGCAGCTAAGGGGAGAGAGGGAGCAGGGCTCCCTGTCCTTAGTCATGTCCCTGCTGTAGCTGCCCCACCCCACAACCCTCACCTTCTCATACTGGATCCTGTCCACCTGAGGACAACCCCATGGTGGAGTGGGTGCAGTTCCCCTCTGGGTGCAAAGCCAAGAGGAAGGCCTTGGTGCAGCTAGAGCCCTCTGATATGAAGGACTGCCCCCACCATCCCAAGACTGCCACATGGGGAGAAGGAGTGACCCAGCTTCTGAGAGCCTCCTCAGCTGCAACTGACACCCCACCCCAACGAAAGGTCAAACGGGTAATCTCTGTGGAGGCTTCAGGGCTGCAGGACAGCCCCGAGCAAGAGCCCATGGCAGAAGCCCCTCATTCCCCTGGCTTACCTCCTGAGATCATGGGTGCTGAGGCTGACCCAATGCAGTGTCCAGAAGCAGAGTCCTCCCCCTCTGATCTGGCAGAGACAGGGGACCTGAGGCTCACCTTGGTGAGCCCTGAGGGAGGAAGTCATCTCTCCTAATACCCTGAGACAAGCACTAATGCCACCCTGGTGCCTAATGGGTCTCTTCCTTCCCCCCACCCCAGTCAAACCAAGAAAGGGAACTTGGAGTCATTGATTCCAGGATGAACATGAGCTGCCACTGAGAGGAAGTGGTCAGTAAGGCTAACCACACTTTATCATGCATCACAAGCAAGTCCAGGGAGGTGGTCCTTCCTCTCTATGCTGCATTGGTCAGGCCACAGTTGGAGTACTGCATCCAGTTCTGGTTGCCGCACTTCAAGAGGGATGTGGCTAGCATTGAGAGGGGCCAGAGGAGGGCCACTCGCACAGTCAAGGGACAGTGGGGCAGGCCCTACAATGAGAGGCTAAAGGGCCTGAACCTATTCAGCCTCCACAAGAGAAGGCTGAGAGGGGATCTGGTGGCTGTTTACAAACAGCAGGAATTAGGGAAGGCTCTGTTCCCCTGGGCACTACCCAGGGTTACTAAGAATAATGGCCACAAATTGTTAGAGAGAAGGTTCAGTATGGACATCAGGAGACATTACTTTATAGTTAGGGCTGCCAGGCTCTGGAATGGGCTCCCAAGTGAGGTGGTACTCTCTCCTACCTTGGGGGTCTTCAAGAGGAGGTTGGACAGTTATTTGGCTGGGGTGATATGACCCTGGCACCTGTTCCTGCCTGGAGCAGGGGGTCAGACCTGATGATCTGTTTAGGTCCCTTCTGACCCTAAGCACTATGATATTATGATACTATGAAACCCTGCTACTAGCCCATCCAATGGTCCCACACCAGAGGGGGTTGGGGTGGGGTCCCTGGACCAACAATCCAATCTTATTGGTGACCCCATGAAGAACCCCCAGGGTTCCAGCTCTGCCCTGACATCTTGTGAGGGAACTCCACCCCCCTTACTCCCACCCCCATCCCAAGGGGCTTCAGAGTTCTCCTAATCCCAGCCAGAGGCCAGGGTCTTAGTGGACTGGGGGGTTCAGATGGTACCTGAGGAGTCCACTGAACCCCAGGACCAGGAGGATGCCTGAGAACCAGCAGGTCCATGAAGCCTGTGGACCTCTCAGTCCCAGCAGTTCCCAGGGGTGAGCTACATGCATTGCTTGACTGCGAGTACACCCAGCAGTCCAGGTGGTTCCTGTGAGTCACCAAGCTTCACAGCCTTAGTAATCTAGACATAGAGAAGGAATGGGATTCCCATTGCCTTATATTGTAGGATCCACTGCATTGGATGGAGGCAGTCATCTGGTCATAAAGGATAATTACCAGATTATCACCATAATTAGGATGGTGATAAATTTCCCTGGGCAGCCAAACTTCAATAAGATATTCCATAGTCTCTCATGGGAAACAGAGTTGAAGGCTTAGGTCAGGTCAATAAAGGACATATACGTTTCATGGTGTTGTTCTTGGCATTATTCCTGGATCTGCTGGGCAACAAAAATCACATCCATGGTGCCTTTCAATGGTTTGAAGACACATTCTCGAAAGATTTCCTTGGCAAGGGGGAGCAGTTGGGCCAGCAGAATTTGAGCAAGAATCTTTCCAGCAATGGAGAGGAGGGCATTACCGTGATAATTTCCACAGTCAGACTTATCTCCGTTTTTTTAAATGGTGACAATATTGGCTTTCTTTTGTCAGAAGGAATTTCCTTAGTGTTCCAGATTTTGAAAAACAGTGTGGAGCTTGTTGGTCATAGTTTCCCCAACTGCTTTGAAAACTTCAGGGGCTAGATGGTTTGCTGTTCTTCATCAGTTTTATTGCCTAGTGAATTTCCAAAAAGGTTGGTGGAGTGGCAAGTGCTTCCCTTACTGGATGCTGTAGGATGGATTAAGTAATTTCGTCAGTCACCATTAATTCTTGGTTCAGGAACTTTTGGTAGTGCCCCTTCCAGCAGTTTTTAAGGTATCATTGTCTTTGAGGAGTGTACTGCCATTTTCAGATCTAAGTGGGATGAGCCCACAAGAGCTTGGTTTATACACAGCCTTGCTTGCATTGAAAGAGTTCTATATGTCATTATTGTCAATAAATTTTTGGATTTCTTTCACCTTCTCTTCCTACTATTTTTTTTCTCAAATCTTCCTTGGTGATTCAGCTTTAAGCCATAAAAATGTTCTCTGCTTCTAACTGAATGTAGGATTGTTGGCCAGTCACAGAAAGCTTTTCTCTTCCAATCAAGAAGAGCTTTGATCTCAGTGTTGTTTTTTTTTGTCAAACCATTCTGATGGTGTCGGGTGATAAAGCCAATTGATTCCATGCAAGCCTTTTGGATGATCTCCTTTAGAGCTAATCAATCTTCCTCAGCACAAGTGTTATGATTTTCAGTCCTAAGTTTGGTTAGTTTCTTGCTGAGATATGTTTGGAGATATTTGTGGTGTCTTGGGGTCTGAAGACATTTGATGTTGTACTGTTTTTGGGGTGATTTGGGTAACTTTTGATGTTTCAAAGCAGCCCTGATGGACATGATTGATATCACTAAATGATGATCAGTCCAGCAGTCATTGGCTCCTCTCATAACATGCATGATATGAACATTTTTTAGATCACGTTCTTTTACAATAACATAGTCAAGGAGGTGCCATTCTTTCAAACGAGCATATTGCCATGTTGCTTTGTCCATATCATATTGTCTGAAGATAGTGTTAGTAATGACAAGGTCATACTCTGCACATTTACTTAGTAAGAGAATGCTATTGGAATTGGCCTTGCCAACAGCTTCCTTCCCAATAGTGCCCCTCCACATGTTAAAGTCCCAGCCAACTTTTGCATTGCAATCTGCAAGAAGGATTAGCTTTTCCTCTTTTGGGATGGTAGTCAGGATTTCATCAAAGTCAGCATAAAACGTTTCTTTCTGTTCTCAACAGCTTCTACAT
Source organism: Alligator sinensis (assembly GCF_000455745.1). NCBI lineage: Eukaryota > Metazoa > Chordata > Crocodylia > Alligatoridae > Alligator > Alligator sinensis. Next base: position 31,678 of record NW_005843690.1, on the reverse strand, counting down.
GACATGCCTGTGCAAGATCCTGAAAATGAAGTGGAAAGACAAAATGTCAAACACAGAAGTGCTGGATAATGCAGGTTTGACTAAGAAACCACCAAGAACAGGTGGTTGTAATGGCTCAGTCATGTCAAGAGACTAGAAGGAGACCATATCTTCGATAATATTTTGTACAGTGAGATTTCAGATGCCTCTAGAAAGTGGGGTCACCCTCTATGGTGGTACAATGACGTGCAAAAATTATATGAAGTCATTCCACATCAGTGTAGAAAGGTGGGAGAAGCTTTCTCAATCTGAAGGGAACATCTGTCACAGAGTGCAGTTCAACATGAAGCAGCTTTGAAACAGGGGATAGATGCAAATCAAAAAAGAAAGAAGCAGCATGCTGTAAACTTGGACTCCTTTTCACATGGATCTGTGAAACTTGTAACAAGTTATATTGTTCACAAATTGGGCTTGTTAGCCAGAAGCAGATTCATGAGACACTGGACTAGACTTCTTATGCATACACCATGATCCAGAGGATCTAAGGTTGCCTGGCTACTTCTTAGAATTTCCCTCTGAAACTGATAAGATTTCTCTAACACCTGTTAGTGACTCTTAAATTTTAGAACTTAGTAATTCTGGATTTTAAGATTCCTTTATTTCTGTTAAATTGATAAGTAGCAAACTACATAGAGATATATCTAGATATATTCTTGGTGTGCATTATTTTATTGTATTATCCTTATTTGCTGGTAATATTCATATCTTGAAATCTTTAATATTGCTTTTCCTTTCTACTCACTCTTTTGAAGGACTTGATTTGGTTCCAATAGAGACTTTCCTTAGAACCCACGGATCCCCTCTGTGGGTTAACCAGTTGTAGTATAATTGGGGGACCATATAATATTACTTAGAGTGATAGAAAACTGAGAATGGTGTGTCTAGTTTGGAGCTAAATTAGGCTATATCACTTCCTGCACAGCTCACAAGCAAGCAGCATGTTCTCTAAAGGAATAAGAAGGGACTATCATTTCCTCAGTCAGAATGCTTTCCTCTTCTTTGCCCAGAACCCAAGGTTATCTTCTTTTCTGCTACCCCCTCAACATGCAACCCATGCTTCCTGATGATTTTGTGATATGAGGGAGGAGAAAAACTGTCCCAACTGCCTCTGTCAACCTATAAAGTTCCTTGCCTATTTTAGAGGTGGCAAATTATCCTTGCTGTATTCTACAGTAGAGTTCCTGAAGTGGTATTTGAGGGCAATCAAGGGAGAAGATCATGATTGAGGCATTGTTGCACTTCGACTATAGAGGGTGTGATGTCTGTAGGTATAATAGGGCTTGCTAGTACTGCCCTGTGCTCGTCTGCCTACAGATGGCGACAGACTAGACCTTGGCTCTGGATCATCAGGTCTGCCAGGAAGTGGATCTTACAGTTTTCTTTTCTGCCACGACTTTGATGACCTTTATATTCCCGGAAGGCACTGCCCATGTTGATCCTGCCTGGTCTTGATCCCTGTGTCTTCTGTGGGGCTCCAAACCTCCCCTTTACCCCAGCCTAACCTCTCCAGATGGTGTTTTATGATGTTCTTCCACAGCCAGGTTGCAGTGCTGCCTGTTGTAACTTTCTCTGCACCCCAGGGTGTCCTAGTTCCTCTTTGGGTATACTCTTCTAGGGGCCAGTCTTGGCCTGTGCTCAAACAAAATTAAAAAAAATAGCAAAAGAAATCACAGAGTCACAGTCCGTCCCCCCCCCCCCCCCCCCTGCTTCTCAGCCTTCTTGTCAGGCTCTAGCAGTGTCCCCCAAAACAAATTCCTTAGTCCATTCTCTATTGTGCGAGCCTGCCCTGCACCCCTATGAATGTTCACAGTCTTTCGGGGTCTCCCCCTGTGCAGGAAGGCTCGACCTGTGACTGTAGATTATTTTTTCCCTTCGGACCATCCTCTGGATCCTGTGCTGGACAAACTCCAGTCCAGAGATTCACTCTGGCCTTGTGAACTCCCTTGCTCTGGATCCTCAGCTGTGGCTCCACTCCGGAGATTCCCACTAGCCGCCTATTCCCTGGCCTCTGCCTGACTCAGGGTCAGTCCCACAGCATTCTTCAGGCATGCTCTGCAGTTTCTGCCTGCTGAGATGCTCAGCTGCTCCTCTCTCTCCCTGCAGCCTGCAGGGAACTGACCCCGCTCTGTCCCTCTCCAGGGCCGGAAATACCTTTGAGCAGCCTCCCTCCACCAATCCTGAATGACATGCTGCTCCAGAAATTGGGTGGGTATTTTCCTTCCTTTCTGGGCTGCAGATGCAGCCCTGCTGGCCCTCTATGCTGTGCGTTCTGTCTCACTCCTCCACAGAGGGCTACAAAACTAGGCTGATGGAGTTTTTGCAATTGGATATACATAGGATATAGGGTTAGGCTAGCTCTTAATTACCATGGGTCTGTTTTAGACACTGTTTCCTGAATATTGAGGACCATAACATACAGCCACCTTCCCACTAAGATTTCCTCAGGCTTGGGGCCTTAATTTAGCCCTTAAACACAATAGTATTAATTTTGCTAGGTAGATTAAGTTTAGAAGTTAGTACAAATATATAACATCTTTATTTGCTTATTTTTCCTCATCTTTTCATAATGTGTTATGATATTAAATGAATAAAATAATTATATTATGTGTATAATATGGTGACAAGGTTTGTTCAATTTTACATGCCATTGACTTGATTGTGCCCATTTCCAAGTGCCCATGTTCCCAAGAGAAGGTACAGTGGATAGAGATAAAAGAATCTCAATTGGCTATAGATAAAGGAATCTTAGTGGATTTATACATTTTTGTGGGAATAGTTTTAAAATGTTTTCCAGCAATGACGATTTGTCATGAGATATATCCTATGGTAACTTTCCCCCCCCGGAATTAGTTCTTTTACAAGAAAGGAACAACTCAGCAGGTGGCTACTCTTTATGCTTAAGGAATTGGTCACGAATTTGATTCCACTGGTCAGCTCACTGAGTTTTGCAGTGCTTAAGACTTCTGTAAATGTAAGTCTTGATCCAATAAAGGACATGAGCTGCTAAATGCTAGGTACTGTAACACAGAAGCCATCACATGATAGAGGGTAAATCAACTTAGATGCCTGGCACCCAGATAAGAAATCAGAACCTTGACATATAGTGCCTTGTAAGAATTAGGACCTCAGAATAACATTGAAAATAACCAACATGCTAAGCAGACATGCCTTAAAACCTGCTTTTCTCTACTGCTTAAGCACCGTACTCAGGACTGTAGAAGTGGCCACTTAACTTTGAATCCACTGTACAGAATTTTTCCTGAGAATACATGCCTGCATCCTTTCTTTCAAAGGGCTGTTCCTGGTGCTGGTCTGCTCCCCTTGCTACCAGTGGCAGATGCTTGACTGAAGCTTCCTTCCCCTCTCCCCTACCACACTGCCTGCCCACCCACTTGCCAACATGCTGCCAGCAGAGCCAATTTCAGGGGCGGGTGGGGGGGGCATTTGTGCTCTCTGTGCCCCCATATCAGCCGGAGTGCTCGCTGTCAGGGGGGTACCAGTAGTGGAAGTGCTGGTATTTCTGCCACCACCCAGCCACTAGGGAAACCCTTCCCTAGTACCCACCTGGCCACTGGGGAACCCTCCCCACCTCTCATGCCACACTGGTGTCCCCCCAGACACTCAGGAGGCACTATTCACCCATGCTGCTCAAAATGGGGCCATTTTGGCCCTGCACAGACCTTCCTTCAGAATTAGGTAGCTGATGACTTGGGTGCTTTTTGGACCACAGTTTTAGTCCTACGTGCCTCAGTTTTACTTAACTTTTTTTTGCACTTAACTCCTTTATTTAATCTAGCCCTTGCCCCTTGTACTTGAAAAACTAACAAAGATTCCAAGTGTCAGAAGCACACTTATTCATAGGGCTCTAATCCAAGATCAACATTAGTTGGTACTCATTTCATATACATGACTGAATAAATATTGAATAGTAAGTATGAAACTGAGAGTAATCTGAAATAAGGGAGAAAATAAAGGTTTGAACTCCAGTCCTTTGGTAAGGTATAATCTGCAATTGACAAACAAACTAATACCAGAAGTTAAACAAATAAAGATAAGAACATGTATCTTGGTTTCCCACAAAATTAGATCTTTGTCTCTAGGAAGTGTTTAGCTCTCAGGGCCTTTGTTTTAACAAGATGCTCTTCTCCACTATCTATATAATGATTTTTTCATTATACTGTCCCTATTGGGATTGGTTCTGAGTCACTTGCAAGTGAATTTTTTTCCTCAAATTACACTTCCTAAAAAACTCCAGAACAGAGCACTTGCACCACAGTCTCAGGGAATTATGCTGTGGTAATACTGTGATTCTTCCAAAGGGATCCCTTTTAGAAAAGGTCATCCTTTTAGAAAAGAAGAATTTGTAGAAACCTTCAAAATTAAAATGTACAATAATAATCAGAATATTTCTGTGCTCAATACACACACATACACACAGAGAGACCTTGTATAAAACTTAGTGCAAGCAAGTGTGTGTGTGTGTGTGTGTGTGTGTGTGTGTGTGTGTGTAAGTAGTATTTTATAAATGTAGTGAACTTTACTACGTGGCTAGATACAATCTTGCAGACCTGAGGGAAAAACACTGTATTTCCCCATAAAGTAACCATCAATAAATAATACATCTCTAAAGTTGTACATGGGTACAACTTTAAAAAACACCCAGCTCAATAAAAAGAAAGTTTCTGCCACATTGAATGTCTCTACCAACTACAGAAACTTATCAAAATGGAATCATTTTTGTCTTTTGGGCGTGTGTGTGTGTGTGTGTGTGTGTGTGTGTGTGTACAATCTAAACCTATTTAAATCTAATCTATGTTTAAAACTACTTAAGACAGAGTATACATGTTCAGGTTTGTTCTTCTGGTAATTTTTTTTCCCCCAGAGCCATGTGTACAAATATTTGAATGCTGGAGAGCTGAGAGCTTACAGTACTGACACCGTGAAGCTTGGAGGTGGAAGAGGAAAGCTGTGGACATATCTCAGAATAGGCTCCAACATTTATTTTTGCCAGAGGGGAGCCTAAGATGATTTCCCTCCCTCTCTCCCCCTCTCCCCCCCATGGCCAGAGCAGAGCTGAGCAGAGTCTGTTGGGGGGCAGGGTTCAATGTGGGCTACCTGTTGTGGCTCGGGGATTCCTGCCTTGCTGCCCTCCCCCCAGGAGGCCTGTGCTGGCTGCACCACCATGAAGAGATGCCCCCTGCCCACCCATCAACAGCAGGGGAAATAACACTGTGCTGCCACCCTGCTGCTGTCAAGTAGGCACAGGGCACCTGGCCATGGTGGCATGGCCAACACTGGGCTTCCAGGGGGAGGGCAGCAGAGTGGGAAGTCCTGAACCTGCCATGCACAGGCTGAATCCACCCCTTTCCCATGTACAAAGCTGGGGGACATGTCCCCCCCCTCCCCCATGCGCTGCTCCCTGGGAGTGCACACAGCATCAGGGAGCCACCCCCTCAGATGAGCCACCCATGTCTCTGTCCCACTCCCCACCCTGGCCTTGGGCCCCAGGCACTTCCCTGGTTGGGTAACATCCCCAGGCCCAACCTCTTCTCCGCTCCTTCCCTCAATGTTGAGGTCTCAATCTGCCCTCCCCGCTATAGACTTACCAGTGGTGGAGCTGCTCTCCACCACTGCCTGGATCTACATTCCTGGCCTTGTGCATCTGTACAGATCCACACATGCACATGGCACCATCTGTGTCCCACTCCCTGCATCCCCTTGCAGGATGGAACTCTACCATTTCCCTCATTCTTCCACAGTGAATGGAAAACCGGGATCCCTGCAGAATACGGGGAATCCAGGACAAATGCAGTCTTGGAATCATGCAGCCCAGGACCAGGACTTGATGTTCCTATTTCAGGATTGTCCTACCCAATTAGGGATGGATGATCACTCTGCCCTCCTCCCCAGGGGGCCAGGGCCCTCAGGCCCCCATGTACTCAGTGCTTATATACTCAACATGGTATGCAGGCTCCCTTAGTCTGGCCAGTGAAAGATGGCAGTAGTGCACCAGGCTGTCCTGATTGGCTGACCAAAACTGCCCATGGTCAAACTATGTTTTTCTGTAGCACAGTGTGGGGATTATGAAAGATTCATGTTCTGCTTCCTGTTGGAACAGCAGAGTCCAGAAATCAAAACACTGTAAGGGGGGAGGATGCTGGAGGACTGTGTTCTCTTCTGAGAGAAACCATGTTCTGGGCACTGCACTTCAACAAGGACATGCTAAAGCTTGAGAGGGTTCACAGAAGGGCTACCCATATGATCAGAGACTTGCATGGCAAGCCATACAAGGACAGGCTGAGGTATCTTGGAGTCTTCAGCCTAAAGAAAAGAAGGCTGAAAAGGGACCTGATTGTGGCTTACCGCTATATCAGAGGTGTACATCAGGGGCTCGGTGAACAACTGTTCACCAGGGCGTCCCAGGGGAAAACTAGAAACAACAGCCACAAACTCCTGGAAGATAGTTTCAGGCTGAACCTTAGGAAAAACTTCTTCACAACTAGGGTGTCCAGACTATGGAACAAGCTCCCCCCAGAGGTGGTGCAATCATCTACCCTAGAGGTCTTCAAGAGAAGACTGGATGGTCACCTGGCTGGGGTCACCTGACCCCAGATGTCTTTCCTGCTCATGCAGGGGGCTGGACCCTGTGCGGGCCCTCTCCCGATCCCACCTGGGTCGCCATGTGCGAGTTCTCTCCCGATCCCATCCTTGTCGCCATGTGCTAGCCGGGGGCGAACTGGGGCCGTCTTTGCGCACGCGGGCTGCGGCCAGAAGCCCGGGCACGCGGGGTCGGAGAGGACCGGTGGTGAGCTAGAATTAGTCACGGACGCGTAATGGTTGATTTAAAGATTGTTTGCTTACACCAAAGATGGTCATGGTGTAGGCTGGACAGTTTCCAGGTTCAGCTCCGCTTAAATCCTCGTTAGAGGACTACGACAATTCATTCTTTGCCCCGGAGTTATTGAAGCTCCGCGGGTTCGGTAGTTTCTTGTACAGGAAGGGATACGTCTAGGAATTTATCGGTGATGGGGAGAGGCTAGAGGCTGTTCGTTCTTTTCCCTGGAGTTTTTGAAGCTCCGCGGGTTCGGTTATCAGGCCTCTATTGCCTTTTAAGAAAAGCGTTGGGTCCGTAAGGATCCGCAGCGCTTAGAGATCTTCACGCTCTCCCTCTCGAACTCCAATTGCTCTCTCTCCAACTTGGGCGGAAACCACCCAAGCTCTTTATACGGCTAGCAAGCCAATCGCTAGCCGCCACGTATGCATGTATTAGAATCGGCCAATAATGTGGCACGAATCTTCATACAAATGGTGGGAACTCCTTTGCACCGTGCATTTCCTGGATGCAAAAGAAATGCACCATGCAAAGAAAGCCACAAATTTGGCGGGAATATTCCGTTGCACCGGGGTTCTCCTCTGCAGCAGAAAACTCCACCGTGTAAAGAAGCTGCAATTTAGCGGGAAAATAATTTAGCAGTGCCGAAGCACACACAAACAAAAAATCACAACTTTGGGTTGTGACAGACCCGATGATCCTTCGGGGTCCCTTCCAGCCCTATGATTCTATGACTGTATGTTATGTACAGACATTTTCTGTCCCAGGAGAAATGCTCCTGGGAGTGATTTAACTCTGGTTGTTTCAAGGTTATTTTTCTTTTCCTGGAGTGGCCATTTTCACTCTGGAAGAAATAGCATGAACATCTGAATAATTTTGGTTTCTCCTGTGAGAACAATAATCTCCCAGGAGAAATTGAATGTCTACACGAGGCCTAAATCTCAACCTGAGGTAAAAATTCTGACTTTGGTTGGCTAGGTTTTTGAGGAAATTTGCCACATTTATGTTTATGCACATTGTCTTTATTTAGGAACCCGGACAGTTGTCTGGTTGATTGGTTAGCTAGAAAGAAAGGAGTTGCTGTAAATATGCAAAACTGTTTCTGGTTGTTTATTTATTTTTCATTGCCCCCTATTTCCTGTACGTTTTTATCCTCCTGCTCTCCTCTCTCTCTACTGTGGGTGCATCTATGTGAGATGCTACTGTACTTGATAATACAAGTACTAAATAAATGTGCAGTAACTTGAGTTACTACACAGTAATGCTGGCAAACATATTTTAAGTAGCACTAACACCAGTAACCTAATAATACTTCCCATTAGCATATTAGTGCTGCCTGAGCTGTGACGTGCTACTGCACAGTATTATTCAATTACTGTGCAGTCAGCATTTCATGTAGACATACCCTGTATTCAGAAAATACATTCATAGACTCGGGATCAAATACTGTATGCACATAGAACTTGCCCTGATTCTTCTGCACAGGACACAATGGTGGAAACCCATATACATATAATTTCATATCAGGATCAATTAGTACATTAAGCAAAAGATGCTAACCTTCCAAGGGTTTTGTATTTTGCCCTCATTTTCATCGTGAGGGCAAACAATATTTACTGGCACCTTTAATTACATGGCAATTTTGGTTCCTCCAGGTTCCTTTACATTTGGAATGTAAGGTATTTCTTTCACTGCTTTGAAATGCTGAGAAGTGGGGGGACGGACATTTTTGATGACTAAGAGACACTCAGAAGTAATCACATAGAAGAGAATAAAATAATTGCTTATTATGCAAATCTCCTACCAAATAAAACAAACCTTCTCATGTTAATATGAACTTTTAAAACCCAAACTACCCTCTTTTAAATCCCTCCTTAAACTAATAACAAATTATTTCAAATCTAATTTTCAAGGTAGCTAGTAGGTATACTGCTTGTAGATTTAAACACTGATTAGGAAGAATTATGCAATGATTGCTTTATTGCATGGTATTTCATAGAATTGTATCTAAAAACCATTATATAATAAGTCAAATATTTCTAGGATTATGTGGAAAATAAGATTATAACACACTTGCACATACACACCATGTATATGTTACATTATAATATACATGTATGTGCAGACTATTTTCACATACAGAATATATCACTTCAAAAATCAATTCTTTTAGGATTATGTGTAAAATATATAAATAATGTTTGTGTATAATATTATTTTCCACATAATCCTAAAATATTTGAATTCTGATATATCTTTTGTGTGAGCATTATATATATATAATGCATGTAAATGAATATACAGAACTCATAACGGGCTACATCAGCAGAAAATTAGCACTGTGACAATTAAAAAAAATAGATATATTCAATATACACACATTTTATACCCTATATGTTCTCTAGCTGAAACTTTTAACAAAGGATGGGCATAATAGTTATAAGAAATAGCTATAAATAAAATGAAAGGAAAACTTTAATACGTATAGAAACATAGCTGAACAACTCTGCTACTTATAATTAAAAAGTGTTTAGTTCAACCCACCATCCACATCCTATATAATTACAATCTGAAATAACATTTCAATAGAGCTGAACTACATAATAACACTTCCTTACTATGATAATTAATGAGGTTAAATGCCATTTCTTTAGTACAGTAAAATTATTGTTTAAATACACCCATAAGAAGACTGAATCAAGAGAGATAATGAGCAATAAAATGTCTTCTTTTTATATTATGGTTTCTATGTAATATTATCTTGAATATAATTATCCTAAATTTTCTAGTGAGACTTTTGAAATCAAATGTATTCAAAACAAAAATGTATTTAAGTATTAAATATAAAGAAAAAATATGATTAAATATATCTTTGCATAAATATGAATGTATTTCCACTGTTCTGCTCTGCATTTTAAAACCACAGTACGCATTAATTCTACATCAAAATTAAAAATGCTAAAATTATGTATGTTAAACTGAGAAATCTGCCTTTGGTCTTACAGTTTAAAGGTGCAACTTTGTATGTTCAAATTAATTTAGCTTTTTCTTTTATGGCCAAATGTATAATCCATGGAGTTGAGTTGTAAGTCATTTTACAAGCCCTATGCCTGCATAAGAGCTATTCCCATTTCTGGGAGCAAGACAAACAGTTTATCAAAGGTGCAACTCTCCATTCCATGATTTCTTCCCATTTATTGACTCTTCACCTCTGCTGAAAATCAAAGTTTCCCTGATATTCTTAAGGATCTTTCACATCCTTTCTTTCTTTTGTTTTTAATTCAGTGTAGCAAAAGTATTATTTAATGCATATACATTTGGGTCAAATAATGGCTTAATCCTACAAGGTGCTAAGTTCTCTTTCACCAGTCCAGCAAAACACAGGTACAAGAGGCCCCTAGACAGGAGTGCAGAGCTTGGAGCATGTGGAATTCCAGCTCTCTGGAATTGCCATGTTCCATCAGTCTCCTGCATCTTGTATATCAGTGTCCCCATGCTTAAAAATGGCAGCAGGGATGCCTGAACTAAAGCCCATCAAATGATCTTTAGAGCAAGCATCCCTGCTACCATTTTTAAGCACTGGGATGCTGATACAGGAGATGTGGCTGCACTTTAATTAGAGTGCCGCTCTAATTAGAGCACCCACATTCCCCTACCCCCAGAGCACACGTGAAAGTGCCCAAGTATTTCATAGACATTAGGGCTGGAAGGGACCTCGGAAGATCATTGAGTCCAGCCCCCTGCCCAAAGGGCAGGAAGTCAGCTGGGGTCATAGGATCCCAGAAAGATAAGCATCCAGTTTGCCCGTGAAGGTGTTCAATGTAGGCGCTTGAACCACCTCCGGTGGCAGGCTGTTCCAGACCTTGGGGCTCGGACAGTAAAGAAATTCTTCCTTATGTCCAGCCTGAAACGGTCTTGTAGTAGTTTATGACCATTCGACCTAGTTGTCATCCCTTGGGGCGCTCTGGTGAACAAACGTTCCCCCAGATGCTGGTGGTCACCCCTGATAAACTTATAGGTGGCCATCAGATCACCCCTGAGCCTGCGCTTTTCCAGGCTAAAGAGCCCCAGGGCTCTCAGCCTGTCATCGTAGGGTCTGCTTCCCTGACCTCTGATCATGCGTGTGGCTCTTCACTGGACTCTCTCAAGCTTGTCCACATCCTTTTTGAATTGTGGAGCCCAAAACTGGACACAGTACTCCAGCTGCAGCCTCACCAAGGCTGAGTACAAGGGGAGAATGACGTCCCAGGATTTGCTTGAGAAGCATGTATGGATACAAGCCAGCGTTTTGGTGGCTTTACTAACAGCAGCATCGCACTGCAGGCTCATGTTCATCTTGTGGTCAATGATGACCCAAGTCTCTCTTTTTTCCATAGTACTAGCCAACATAGCACTGCTGAGCCTATAAGGATGCTGCAGGTTTTTCTTCCCAAGGTGGAGAACCTTGCATTTATCGGCGTTGAACACCATCAGATTCTCGTCCGCCCACTTGCTGA
>NW_005843690.1:15489-20062 GCF_000455745.1 Alligator sinensis | reverse complement strand
ACCAGATCGAAGGCTTTTTTGAAGTCCAGATATATGACATCAATCTCTTCTCCCTTGTCCAGGTGATAGGTCACCTGGTCATAGAAGGAAATAAGATTGGTCAAGCAAGACCTACCCGCAACAAACCCGTGCTGGCTATCCCTTAAGATGTTGGTGTCAGCCAGTCCATTAAGGATGGCCTCTTTAATAAACTTTTCTAAGATCTTCCCCGGGATAGAAGTCAGGCTGATGGGCCTATAGTTAGCCGGATCCACTTTCCTCCCTTTCTTGAAGATAGGCACCACATTGGCCTTCTTCCAGTCTTCGGGCACTTCACCTGAGCGCCAAGAGTTTTCAAAGATCCATGCTAGAGGCTGAGCTATGATGCTCGCCAGCTTCTTGAGTACCCTGGAGTGAAGATTGTCAGGGCCAGCTGACTTGAAGGTATCCAGCTTCTCAAGATGTTCCTTCACGAAGTCAGCATTAATGGAGGGCAGGGGATCACCCTCACCCAGACTTCCCTGTCCCGTAGCGGGCATGGGCGTCCCATGGGACTGATGAAAGACCGACGCAAAGTACCTATTTAATAGGTTGGCTTTTTCCTGGGTGTCAGTTGTCAGTTGCCTCGTCAGTTGCAGGGGTCCAATGTTGCCCCTGCTTTTCCTCCGGCTCCCCACATACCTGAAAAAGGACGTCTTATTGTCCTTGATGCTCAAAGCTAGTCGGAGTTCAGTTGCAGCCTTGGCTTTCCTGGTATGCTCCCTACAGGACTGGACCATCCAGAAGTATATGAATAGTTCTTTTGATTGCAATGGTAGTGTTCAGGTACAACTAAGAACATTCTTAGAACCTTTCCCAAATTACTAAGTGTTCAATGCCTTGGAGGACCAAACCATAATTTGTATTTGCCCATCTCTAATATTTATACTTGAGCTGTATAAAATACTGAACCAACTTATTACTGGATAGTTGTCTTCTTTTTCCCCCTATCATTTGTCAGTGCATTTTAAATCTTGTAAATATGAATATCTATATTATATACTGAGCCATCATCTACATTGTTTAAACATTGTTTCCATGTCTAAATTGTTTCCACAATGTTACTTTCCCCCCACAAATTGCAAGCACAACAGTGATGGTCCAGTTAAAAAGATGTCGTCTAAAATGTAGGCATTTTAAATATATTTATTCACATATAGCAAATATAGCCCTTTATGTGAGGAGCAGAAGAGAAATGAACAATCGGTTGTGCAGGGAACTCCTTGAAAATATGGGGTTGGGCCACGTGGGGGTGGACAACAGCAAGGGTAAGTCAACCACAGTAGATGGAAAGAGAAGTGGGACAACCATTCTGCTCACACTACTTGCTCCCTGCCCCCCAGTTACATTGGGGTAGTGCTGCACTGGCCAGCTCCTGTAGTCAGGCAGAGGCAGCACAGGGCTTTTTCTGCCATGGCAAAGGCTTCCAGTGAGAAAGATCCTGGCACAACTTCATAGTCAGCACCTGGATGGGTGACCCACTCACTCTGACCTAGTTACACTACTGGGAACAATACTAAAATATGCTTCCTATCTGTGTTGTAGTTTACCTTCTGTTTAATATTCTTGGCTGGGTCCAGACATGCAGGCACATGTGGTTTGTGGTGCCAGAAACCTCTTTGCAGCATCACAAACTATGTGTTGCACATGTGTGGTGCTGCTAATTTGCAACACTGAGGCAAAATATGCCACTGGAATTTCCCAGTAGCAAAAATACCCTGGGAACAAAAAAGGTGGCACAAAACATGCCAAAATGGCATGCACCAAGACAAATGCAGAGCAGACAGGCAGCAGGCAGCACACTTGTCTGAGTGCATGCCAATTTACTCCCCTGTTTCTGCCAACTCCCTCATCTCCACATGCTTCTCCTTGGCTGGGGGCACAGGATGCTGCAGTACAGGGGCTACCTGCCATCTAGCCCTGTGCTGAGGTACCCTGTGCCACAGCCAGCCCACCCTACAATACATGGAGTAGCAGGACAATGTGTCCCACTTCAAAGCATACAGGCAAGGGCATGCACTGTGGCACAAAGTAGCAACACACATTTGTGTGGCTATTATTTGTGCTCCTGCAAATGCACGCCCCTACTCATATAGATGCACCCTTCAAGTCTTTCAGACTATTCAGTGGCCATGTTCATTAATTTGTATCCCAGGTTGCTTGTACATGTGATGGAGGCTTAGCTCTCCCTAAATTGAACTGATGGGTTTTTAATTGGTACAGTTTTAATTGTGTTGATTAAAAACCCACCATTTCAATTTATGGACTTTCTCCCATAGCTCGCCCACATCTCCCACAGCGAGAGGATGATCCTCTGGTGGTCCAAGCTGTCCCTGAGCTGTGGCAGGGCCTGGTCCTTCCCTCCACAGTGTTGGTGCCCCCCAGGACCAAATGGGTGGACTGCTAGCAGGTGGGTGCTGCCTGGGGGTACCACTGCTGTGGAGGGAAGGACCAGCCCCCCCCACAGCTCAGAGCTCACTGGCAGCTTATCCCTGAGCCATGGAAGAGGCAGACGGGCTCTGGAAGAGAGAGAGAGAGAGAGAGAGAAAGAAAGATCAGGCCCCTCACCACTTTTTTTTTTCTTAGTGGAGCTTGCCTTACGAGCTGCCACCAGGTTGTACAGTCCTGAGCTGTGCAGGACCCGGTGCTTCCCTCCATGGTGGCAGCACCCCCCAGGACCACCCGGGTGGGGTGCTAGTGGACAGGTGCCATCTGGGGGGTGCTGCCACCATGGAGGGAAGGTCTGGGGCCCCCTTCAGCTCATGGGCTGCTTGGCCCACAAGCAGTTTGCCCCTCAGCTGCAGAAGAGGCAGGTAGGCTTCCAGTACCCTCTGCACTGTCCCTGCTGACTTCCTGCTGCCTGGGACTGCTTGGGAACGGGCTGGCTTGCTCCTGGGGCAGTGCAGCATGGTGACAGGAGGATGGCTGGGTGTGCTGGTTGTGGGAGAAGGTGGTGGGGATGGTGCACAGGGCACTGGAAGCCCACCAAGCCCAAGCTTCCCTGAGCACTTTTAAGCTTTCAGTGCCCCATGTACCGTTGCAATTTGTTACGTAGCAAACAAAAATACATTGGATGGGTTTTACCTTGCTATGTAACAAGGTCATTTAAAGTGAAATATGCCACCACACATGTACAGCATAATGAAATGTAAGTGAAATATGCTGCTGCAGGTATAAACAATGGCACCATTAAAGCAATGCAAAAGGGCAATTAAACTGCTTTAAGGCCAATTTTGACATGTGTTCAAGCACCCCCAGTAACTAACAAATGGCAAACTAACAGAGCTAAGTCAAAAGTCTGAAGCTGCTGATACCTCCTCATTTTGTTAGAAAGTTGGTGAATAAAGTGACATATGTGTAACGTGATCCTGGGTAGTTTTGTAAGGTTTATGAATCATATAATGATTGTAGAGTCCCTTCTGTTACTAGGAAAACTGGAAAAATTGATTTTTGGCACAAACCAAGGTAACACTCTTATTTTTGTTATTATTTTAAATAATTGTTTAAAATTCTTTTGCCACTTTTTGTAAGTGCCAAAATAATATTCCATCTTCTCTAGCTCAAGGTTATAATCCTAGAGGTCTCTGATTGTGCTATACAACTGTAATTGGGGTCAAGGCTGCTATAAAATGAGTTGAAAAATGAGACCTGTGAGAAAAAATGAAAAGAACTGGTATATTCATTTCAGAGTGACAGAAAGACAATTGAGGGTAAAAAGAATTGTCCTGAAAAACATTAACTAATGATATAATGAGGAAAAGGATCAAATATGTTTATTAATGAACAACTAGAAAAATAAACAGTGCAGTTAAGGTGAAACAGGGTGCATTTAGGTCATGTATTGAAGGGAAAAAATTGAAGGGAAAATCCTGTAACTATTATTGTGTCAGGCAATAAAACAAGTGGGCAGAGGAGACTGTAAATATATATATAAATAGATTTATCTTGTAACCTACCTAATAGGCACAGTGTAACAATAATTAATTCAACTTCCACATAATGTGGAGGGATGGATAGATGATCTGTCCTTTACCTCAAATTATTCTGTTATCATCAGGGATCCAGGTTTTCTGCTTGCCACAGAAAAAAACAAGTAAACCATGGATTTTACCTTTTACTGGAGGCAAACATGGATTTCTCATTTTACTGGAGAAGCCCGGGGATTTTTCAGTTTTGCAATGAGCTCCCTCAAGGAGCTGGGAGGGAGCGGGAGGAGGGCGGTCAGGCATGGGGCACCATGTGCATGTATATGCACATGGCCCCAGGCCACCCAGAGAGCAGCTTCCGCAGGTAAGTAGGTGGGGGGAGGTGTATTGAGCCCCCTTAGGGAGGGAGGGGGAGAGTTGGGCAGGGCTGGGGCTGGGACTGCTGCCCAGCCAGGCAGTGTGTTGGGCCTGCAGCTGGGGAATGCAATGTGTGCATGCAGGGCCTCAGCAGGGAGCAGGACTATGGCGGGTAGAGTGAGGGACACCAGCAGAACCAGGGGACTGTAAGGGGGAGTAAGGGGCACTAGCAAGGCTAGGAGGGAACTGTGTGGGGAGGGGAGCTAGGGGCA
>NW_005843690.1:14351-15304 GCF_000455745.1 Alligator sinensis | reverse complement strand
TGATCATGGGTACAGATTTTAGCTATACATTTTGTAATGCACAAGGATGGGGACCTTGTAATAAAGTTTCCTCCTCCTTTTATTTCCCCCTGAAGTAGCCACTCTGCAGGTAATATAAAATGGTAAAAAAGCATTGAAGTTGCAGTGTGTGTGATAATAACAAGATTGTGGATCCTTTCCAAGGCCTGAACCTGGCGCTGCCTTTAACATGGATTTTTTACATTTGTGCTTTGCTAGCTGGCTTTATGCAGCAGTATTACCAATGGGCCTCACTAGCAATTTGTAGGAGGAATGCTGGCTGTGTCAGCTACAGTTGTTTCTGGTGAAATGGGGAACAATATAGCCTCTCAACTACACCATTCAGCACATAAGAATGGGTAGACAGAAGATAATATCATACAATTCTACATAAAATAAACAATGCACTGTATTCATTATCCCTTCTCCCAGAAGTTCTTTAATGTTTTATTTATGTGAAGGATGATGGAGGTAAGAGTTGCAAATCCTTACTTGGGAGAAAGTCTACACAAGTCTTCCAAGTGAGAAATCAAGGGATAGAAGGATACAAACTTAGGTAGCAATCTTAGTGGGCGTGTCAAGACGAGCGCACATGTGTTTCTTGCCCCACCTCAAACCCCCTTGAGGCAGGGCAATAGGCACGTGTGGATATCCAGGGGTCTAAAAAAAGCAAGTTTAAAAAAGTGGGGCAGGGCACAGTACCGGACCATGCCCTGAGGCAACTGGAGGCTGGGTCCTCCATGGAGACACTTTGGCTGCCAGAGCATCTCTATGGTTGGCCCCTCGCCCTGGTGCTGAAACATGCAGCACCAAGGCTCCGGTGCTGGTGAGTAAGGGATTGGGGGGCTCAAGGAGAGGAGAAGGGACCATGGGGGGGACCCCAACAGCCCCGCCCACTCCCCCAACCCGTGCCCTCACTGGCCCTTACTGCACCA
>NW_005843690.1:13594-13861 GCF_000455745.1 Alligator sinensis | reverse complement strand
CATCTCTGCCCCCCACCCCATATTTTAAAGAAACAAACAAACAAACAAAATCCAGCACTTACCAACTGCCATGTGGCTGACTGGGGCCCTGCCCGCACAGTGCGGGGGAGGCTGACAGCCCCAGCCCTGGCTCTCCTACCCCTCTGTTGTCCTGTTCTGCCAGGAGGGGGCTCTTCTGAGAGGCCCTGGAGCACCCCCACCCCTGTTCCTAAGATAAGCAGAGGCTTTTTCCCATTTTTGCCCATTCTTTTTCTGGGTTGTTTTTTT
>NW_005843690.1:6409-13584 GCF_000455745.1 Alligator sinensis | reverse complement strand
CAAATGGGGAGCTCAGGTGGGGCATGTGGTCCTTGCAGGGGAAGTAGCACCTGCAGGGGCTATTTGGACCCCGTTGAGGGGCTGTACCCCTTATGTGGGGTCTGAACCCCTTGTGTAGGGGCTGAACTCCCTGTTGGGGGGTTGAACCCACTTTTGGGGGGCCAAACCCCTTGTGTGGGGGATGAACTCCCTGTTGAGGGTCTGTACCCCTTTTGTGGGGAACGTACCCCTTGTGTAGGAGCTGAACCCCTGTTGGGGGGCCGAAACCCTTGTGTGGGGGCCATGGCCCTTTCGGAGGGCAGCAAAATATGTATTCATGAAACATGTATTTACAGTTCACTTTATTATTATGATATGAGACTTGCTTTAACACTGGATATATCAATAAAACAATGTCCAACTGATCCCTGTCTCTGTCTCATTCTCTCTCTCTCTCTCTTTATAATGGTCTTTTGTTTCACTTGTGGAGGAACATGGATTTGCAGGTATTTTACAGAGTGACTTTGGGATTTTTTTATCAGGGATTTTTCATTTTCCCAATAGGGAACACCAGAATTCCTGCTAGGGAGGCCAGTGGCAGGACCCTGCCTGCTCAGAGCTAGCACCTTGGACCCAGCTGGCTGTGGCTGACCTCCTGGCCAAAAGGGGCCAGGAGGACATGCTACGACAGTTCAAAGCAGGTTACCACACCTGGAACATCTTCCGGGTGATAGCTGCCCAGATGGCTGGGCAGGGGGCACACATGACAGGGGGCGCACGTAGTGCCACACAAAGGCCAACCCTGTAACCGCAGTCCACTGGCAGCTGGCCTGGAGGGGCAGATGCATTTACTGGCTGTGCAGTCCCCATGCAGGTCCGGTAGGTGCATAGCAGATCACAGCCAGACAACAGCCCCCACTGCCAGACTGCTACAGTGGGTAGAGGGTGCAGGGAACTCTCAGGGCTGCTTCAGTAGTCCAGCTGGCACAAAGGGTAGTGTCCCAGGTACCAATTGGCTGGGCCCCAGAAGCTCCTGAGAGCTAGTAGCCCTGAGCTACTTGCCAGGGTGGCTTTTTATACTGCTGGGGCCAGGACAAGGCAGCTTTTTATACTGCTGGGGACAGCACAGGTGTTGCCCCCGGGCTCTAGCTCCCCCTGGCTGCAGATACGGGAGGAGCCAGGCAGGGTTATTTTGCCCCTAGTGGCACAACTTGCTTTTCAACAAAGCGCATGTCCAAGCACGTGCCCTGAGGCAAAAAGTCCTAGCTCAAATTTGCACTGCTTCTATTTGAGCTGCTGCAAGAGTACGTGCTTGCATGTGTGGATGCATCCAATGAGTTTATTATAGCAATTCACAAGTATCTAAGTTGTTTTTTTTTTAATAATAAAAAGTTAAGAGAGCACTGGAAAATGAAAAATGTTTTATCCACCTGTTTGTTTGTTTTTTTCAAATGTAAGATAATACAAATTGACTTCCTGTTCTGGAAAAAAATATTATACTGCATGTTTTATCCCTCTAACATGAAAGATATAAATAATGTTTCATTAATTAAAAATTAAAGCTTTTTAAAACCTGATAGCATAGTTCTTGGAAATAGATATATTACCAAAAAGTTCTGGGAAGAGTAATTTAAGACATCTTAAATAGAAGACCAGTTTTCTACTTTAAACTATTACAGTTTATGAAAAACAGGACTTCAATATTTTTTGTAATATTAGGTTACCCCAGGTGCCTACTATATGTTTTACTACATAACTGTCAAATAATAACAAAAGTGGATAAATATTGAAAACCAAAATAAAATTAAGGGGTCCTTTGGAGAAGATATTTAATACAAATACCAATTAAACTTCTTTCTCCTGATAAATGGCAGGCATTGTTTTACAATTCCTGTAGGTTATTGGTATCATAGGGTACTTGATGATAAACTACAATGTACAATTTTTTTTCTTATTCTGCACTTTCAATACAAATTCCAAATAGAAAAACAAATCTGAATCTAGTATTCATAATGCAATGGTTAATATCAAGATCCTCTGACCAAACAACTTTTGGAGTTGCCTACATGCCTACATGCAAAAATATTTTTTCAAGAAACATCACACAGCTTGGTGATATTTCTCGGGTTGCTGTTACTTTTCTGCTTAACCTATTCTTTAGCTAAGAAAGTAGCTGTCATTTTACAGACTGGACCTGCAAGAGTCTTCATGTTAGCTGCACGGTGATAAGCAAGCTTAACACTGCAGAGGAGATGTAAGGAACCCTGAGTGTTCATACACGTATTACAATAGGTTTGCCAGTGTAATAAAAATAAATTAGTTCAGATAAAGAATTGAAATGATAGAGTTTTTTCTCCTCTTTTCAGTAAGAATTAGAAGGTAACAAAAAAGTGTTAAACTGTCAAGGGTGGGTGGGGGGGTTCTCACAATCCTAACATATTAAATTTGTAGTATTTGTGCTATGGATAGTACTCCATGAAATGCTGCATATAATTGCAGGGAAAAAATAAGGCAAAAGGAAGTGAGGGTAAGCTTGGGGAAGGATTTACAGTGATGGAGTGTGATCTATTTTACCAATATTCTCCAGATAACTGGAGCTTATACTTTCATTCAATGGTGTGGTAATATTTTGGTGCTTTTTAGGATTGGACATTTTCTTCATTATTGCTGTGACCGTCAAGATTATTTACAAACCTGTGATGCCATGATTTGCATAAGTCATCTCCATTCCTAATATAGCTAGATCCCTTGGTGTTTCAAATACACTTTATTTTAGGTAGCTTTGGAAATAAGCTGTTTAAATTTTGAACTTTGAAAATAAAAATAGCATTTCAATATGTATCTCAATTAATTAATTTAGGAAACATTCATACATTAAATCTTCCAAAGTGCTGTATAAAACTTAGTATTTGTGTTTTCATATCATGTTTTAAAGAACCAAATGTGAACCTTAGCACTGTAAAATCAAAAATGCTATAAAAGCAATCCAACCATTTAAAAATGCAATTCCTTGTAGTATTTTTGCACTTTTTTAATCAGACATTTTGCCTAGGGAAATAGGTGTCCTTTACCAGTCTGTCTGAAGTGAGAACCAAATCAGTATTGAAGTGTCTTTAAGTTTTTCATCATATCCATAGCTTTAAAAGTTTGCTGGATAGCACTGAGTCAGCATATAACTGGAGAGGGAGAGGGGAGCATGGAGGGGGCAACTGCCCCATGCACTGATTGGGATGTGGTGGGATTGTGTGGAGAAATGGCTTTTGCCACAACTGTATGATCAACTGTAAGACGTTGCCGCTACCCCTGTGTGCAGCAGCCACTGTGGGCACCTGGCGATATTCTTAGGCTTCTGCTGACTGGCATCATAAGTTTTCTCCAGTTTACTTCCTATATGTAGTTGTAATTTGCATTTATTTGTAGCTTTTATTATTAAGGCACTCATCCCAGTCAAATCAGTTACAGAAACTAGCCAGGTTTTGCACATTGTTGGAATGCTGTGCTTCTGTCATTTACACATCCTTGCACCTCAAAGTACAAAGTATACATCTGATATCTGGATACCTGCCAGTTTTAGTGCTGAGTGTTTAGATTCTTTGACTACTGCTACCACTGCATACACTCTGCTGGTGTGTCCACACATGCAAGCATGTGCGCTTGCAGCAGCTCAAATAGAAGCAGTGCAAATTTGAGCTGGGGCTTTTTGCCTCAGCGCACATGCTCAGACATGCACTTTGTTGTGGAGAAAATTGTGCCACTTGGGGCAAAACCCTTCCTGGCTCCTTCTGGATCTTCAGCCAGGGGGAGCCAGAGCCTAGGCCAACACCAGGGCAGCTTTTTATACTGCTACAAGTTTGCAGTGTGGGGAACATTTTTTTGTTCCCGCGTGTGCCTGTTGCCCTACCTCAAAGGGGTTTGAGGTGGGGCAAGAGGCACATGCACGCTCGTGTGGATGTGCCCTGGATGTTCACACTGAACAATAGCAATACAGACTAGGAAAATTACAGATGACATAAAACAGGGATGTGTTGCAAACATTCTGGGGGACTAGAGTAGAATTCAAAAGAATCTTGATAAATTTGAAAACTGGCCTATATGCAACAAAATGAAAATCAGCAAAGAGATGTATAAGGTGCTACACCTAGGAGAGAAAGAACAAACACAAAATGGGAGATAATTGGCTGGGGATTAACACTGTTGAGAAGGAGCTGGGGGTTATGGTGGATCACAGCCTCCACATGTGTCAACAGTGTAATCCTGTTGCAAAAATAAAAATGCAATGCTTCCTTGATAGAAATACTGCATGTAACACATAAAGCCCCTGCCACATGTTACAGCAAAGGTGTCATTAACCAGGTGTAATCCAATAGCACGTTCAATAAATTAATGGTATGATAAAATGAGGAGTAAACCACAAAGTTATTCCACAAAAAGTGTGTAATAACTTTGTGGCTGGTTCCTATCATGCCATTAATTGAGCGTGTGACCAGATGCACCCACATGTCTGAGAGCCCCATCAGCTGATGGGGCTTCCAGCCATCAGGGGCAATATTCACCCCCACAACTGGGAGCCCAAGTCAGCTGATAAGGCTCCCAGCTGTGGGAGCTTGCTACTTGCTACTTCAGATTCCATTATGTCTTATTGCCAGTGCAGTTTTTAAATATTTGAAAGGCTGTCATAAAGAAGAGGAAGAACTATTACCCTCTGTTGCAGAAGGCAGAAATTGAACTAATAAGTTCACACTGCAGCAAAACAGATTTAGATTAAACTCAGGAAAAACCTTCTTAGGCCTTGTTACACATTAATTCTAGATTGCTCCTGGAGCTCTTAAACCCTTGTTTGTCCATACATTAACAGTTGAAACTAATTTTAAGCACACTTTAGGTGGCTTGAAGTTCATTCACAGAGGGTTTATTTCTGATTCTTGTTACCCTGCTCATGTTCCATTAATGTGTGACTGCTCTCCAGAGATAAGCCACCCAAGTTGCAGTTCTCCAGCATCTCAGGATGCAGTATCCCCACTCCCACCCTCCTGTTCTGTGTGGACAAACTTTCCACCCCCTGAAAAGTACCATTCAGAGGGTGGATCTGGCACCAACCACCCCCCCCCCCCCCCGGCCACCCCCCCCCCCCCCCCCCCCCGGGCATATGCAAAGGGATGCAACCCAATGTATACAGCCTGGAGAGCAAATGCCAGCTAGCCAGGTCACAGGGCTTAAACATATCCAGGAGTGACATCTAGAATGTTTGGGGGGTGACCAAGGTAGGGGGATGGATTGGGTTTCTATGGGCTGGGGCATTCTTCGTGGGCCAGGGGAAGTATATCCCCCAAAAACACCTTCCACCACTGACCGCCCCCTGCCAGCCACCCCAGGAAGCATGACCAGCACCCCCATACCTCAAACTCAAGTCCCAGTTTGTTAGACATGAGAGCTTGTTTATTTTACTTCTTGATTTCTTATAAAATTCTTTGGGTTTTTTTGCTTCTTTTTTTTATTTTATCCTTCAGGGCACATCCACACATGCAAGCACGTGTGCTTGCAGCAGCTCAAATAGAAGTGGTGCAAATTTGAGCTGGGGCTTTTTGCCTCAGTACACATGCTTGGACATTCACTTTGGTGTGAAGCAAGTTGTGCCACTAGGGGCACCCTCAGTGTCTGACTTCCTTCATTTCTCTACCCTTTCCCCACCCTCATTTCCTTTACACCTCCTATTTAATTACCTACCTCCATCTCATTAACACTTCGCCTCTTGGCTTCATGTTCACACCCTGCCCAAACATTTCTCTCACTTTTTTTGCATCAGACATATACATAAGAAACTGAATTACAATGGTTACTCAGGAAAAATGGTGACATGCATAAATATTGTAATGATGTATGTCTAGGTATGTATGGAATGATGTATATCTGTTTGATCAATTGTAGGGAGAAAAATGAAAGGGTAAATATTTTATCTACAGAGCTTGCATGAATATGTACAAATGACAGTTATATGAGCAGCAGATATTGGAGTGCTGATCTTGAAATCCATCAGTTTATAGCAGATGCACTCTCCTTTATATTCAGAAGTCTAAAACATAAGCATCATTTCGTATCACTACTACCACTGAATATCCTTTCCTTATATTTTAATATTTTTAAATGTCATTTTCAATTATTCACCTTTATAGTCAAGTATAATTATTGTCCTGTTGCCTTTTATCAAAATATTTGTCATGCATTGCAAGTTCATTTTTCTTTTTTCAGGTTGAGTAGATAGATTTCTCCTTCCCTCCATACTCCCTGCCCCTCTCCCCCTTCCCCTGTCTCCCCATGGAAAGAAGAGGGAGAAGGGAGCAGAGCAGGGAAGGCAAAATCTGCAGGGTGGTAAACCAGGTTTCCAGCATGGCTGCTTCCTACGTTGTGAGGCAGGAGCAGCTCTGAGGCTTTACCCATGCCTAGATCAGTGGGGAAAGCATAAGAAGGATGAGGTAAATGGTGAGGTGGTAGTCACCAGGGGTGCATCCACACATGCAAGCATGTGTGCTTGCAGCAGCTCAAATAGAAGCGATTCAAATCGCTTTTTGCTTTTTGAGGCTTTTTACCTCAGTGAACCTGCTCGGACATGTACTTTGTTTTGGAGTAAATTGTGCCACTTGGGGCAAAATAACCCTGCCTGGCTCCTCCCACATCTGCAGCCAGGGGGAGCTAGAGCCCAGGGCCAGCACCTGTGCTTTCCCCAGCAGTATAAAAAGCAGCCCTGTTCTGGCCCCATCCATAAAAAAAGCTGCCCTGGCAAGCAGCTCAGGGCTACCAGCTCTCAGGAGCTTCTGGGGCCTAGCCAATTGGTAACTGGGGACACTACCTCTTGTGCCAGCTGGACTGCTGCAGCAGCATCCCAAATCCATTTGTTTAAATACCCCAAAATCCATGTTCTTCCACAATTAAAACAAAAGACCAATCTACACACACACACACACACACACACACACACATCTAGAGAGAGACAGCGATCAGTTGGGTAATGCTTTATTGGTATATTTACAATGTTAAAGCAATTTGGAAGCCTACCAGTGTCTCTATCATCACAATAAAATAAATTCTATATACCTATATGTGTTGATTTGTGCTTTTGGTTTTCTTCATACATGATGGGTGTGTGATGTGGGAATGTGGTGTTTGCAGGAAGTGGGTGGGAAGGGGTGTGGAGCCCCCCC
>NW_005843690.1:546-6089 GCF_000455745.1 Alligator sinensis | reverse complement strand
CCCCACATCCCCTTGCAACCCCTCACACCCCCCCACCCCATTCCCCTACTTACCATGGACAGCACTGGGGGCCAGGGGTAGCAGGAGCACCAAAGAGATGCTCTGGTCAAAACCAGAGCATCTCTCATGGAGGACTGTGTCCCTGCTGGTTCCAGGCATGGTCTGGGACTGTGGCTTGCTCTGCTGTTCTTCAGAGCATTTCTTTTTACCCCTGGATGTCCAGGGTCTAATTTTCTCCCTGAGCTGCAAACTTGCAGCTTGGGGAACACTTTTTCATTCCCGCACATGCCTCTTTCTCTGTCTCAAAGGGTTTGAGGTGGGGCAAGCAGCACATGCACACTCATCTGGACATGCCCCAGAAGAGCAAGGGAAGAGGCCAGATGCTTGCTCTTCTGCCCTAGATTTTCCTCTGCCTTAACTTTCCTTGCCTACTGCTCAACCCTGCTTTCTTCCCTGCTTTCCACCACCCCTTCTTTTTGCTCCCTCACTTCTGCTTTTCCATTTTCTGCCTCCTGCTGCTGTTCTCCTGCCACCAGAGTGTGTGTGTGTGGGGGGGGGGGAATAAGACAACCCCCCCCCCAATAATTAGAATTCAGACATGGAAAATTATAAATAATTTATAATTTCCCATGTCTAGAATCTTAGTATGGGGGGGAGGGGGAGGGTCATCTTAAATTTGAATTCATCTTAGAATCTACTGAGTACATTACAGATGCCCATATTTCACACTATATAAGTTGGGTTTTGAAGCCCAATTTTTGTCTCTTAAAATTCAACCTCGATTTATACACCATATAACATCAAAAAATCACTGCCAACAAACCACTAGTTCAGTGAACGCATGAGGCACACTAATTGCAGGAGGAGTGGTCCCACTAATTACAGGAGGTGCAGTTGCATTAATTACGCCAGCACTATTTTAGCAAAGACCAAATGAACTTAATTACTAGTATCCCCAAAACCACATGGTATTCCTGATGCCACAAAAATATGATGCCAAATTCAAGACCAAAGTCTTCAACTTTGCTCTCAATACTAACAACAGTTCTGTAGCCTATCTTTTTGTTGTGAATGATAAATTGGTTCATGACTGGTGGAAAAACATCAACAACATAAGGAAGATGCCTCATGAGAAGTGTGCAGACCACAAAAAGCAATGCAGGTGGCCAGAATTAGAAAGAGACCTTGCCAAATGGGTCAACAATCAGTGACAGTCTGGCAGAATCGTAACAAGCAACATCATCTGACTTTGAGGCAAGATGTGGGTTATAGAGAAAGGATTGAAAGACTTTACTGGCAACTCAACCTGGTGTTCCCAGTTTATGAAAAGGAATTCTCTCTCTCTGGGGCACTGAACAAAGATATCGCAGAGATTACTAGCCAACCTTAAATACAAGATAACCCAGTTCCAGAGCTACTTGTTGAATGTCAGAAAGAAAAAATGATTACAATCTCAGCCAAATTGGGAATATGGATGAAACATCCATGTGCTTTGATATACTAACAAACCAAACCATGGATGTCACTGGTGCTAAGAGTGTACTGATGCAGACTACAGGCCATGAGAAAATCAATGTTACTGTAATTCTTGCCTGCACAGCTGACAGGATGAAACTAAAACCAAAGGTCATCTTCAAAAGGAAAATATTCCTCAAGAAAGAAGAATTCTTTGTTGGCATTGTCATTCACATTCACCCAAAAAGTCTGGATGGACAAGGAAGGTGTTCGCATTTGGGTACAGCACAAGACTGGAATATGTGCCCCAGCACGCTGGTACAACTGAAATCAATGCTTGTGTGGGACATGTTTAAGGTCCTCCTCTGCAACAGTGTGAAAAAGTGTCTGAGGCAAAGTAAAACAGACTCAGCAGTCATGTTAGTTAGGGGGCTAACATCCATTGTACAGTCATTGAATGTGTGCTTAAACAAACCATTCAAAGATCACTGTGGCAGTGCACCTTTGGTGCCTGCCACTTTAAGGACAGGAGCAGGCAGCACGGTTGAGGTAGGCCTGCCCAGAGTAGGTTGCGTCCTTACGGCCTAAAGGACTGGACGTAATTAGGGGTTGAGTAATTAGTGCTGAAGGTGCGGTCTGAAGAGCAGCCCTAGGAGGTCTGCTGAGTAGGGCTGAAGGATGGCTAGAAGGGCAGCATGTGGACCAACCCACCAAGATCATGCGATTATGTACAACTACCCCAGTGAGGGGCTGGGGCAAAGTTGGCGTTCCATTGGTTGAATTGTCTGGCACTACCCAGGTGTGTGTGTGTGTGTGTGTGTGTGTGTGTGTGTGTGTGTGTGTGTGTGGCCTGGCAGAGGATTAGGTTTGAGGCCGGGAGTAGGAGAACATCTTGGATGCCATCTACGAGGCATGGAGCCACAGTGTAAGGAAGGTACAGAGCTGTGGATAGCACCCCCTCGCATAGGGGCATGTAATGGGCAGCCTCCCACATTTACCACCATTTAATTATAACTGTAAAGTTGTGGCAGGTGAGACTGGGCGTACTGCCTCATAGACAGGTAGGTGGGCTGGCTTGGGACCCAACCCCATGTGTGCCCCCATCACAATTGCATTCATGTCGAGTGGCAGAGCTGGATTATAAGTGTCCAACATTTATATACAGAAGCTGGAACAATGTGAGCAGTTTCCTTAGCAACTGTATGCTAGTGGATTCTTACAGCTTGGAGGGACATTAAACTTGAAACCATTTCACATCCATTCAAAAAATGCAAAATCAGTAAGTCTATGAATGGCAAGGAGGATAATATTTTGTGATGTGAGCAAGATCAAACAGGATTAAGACTCCAAAACATCTGATGCTGAGGATCCATACAACGATCAGATTACTAACCATTTACTAACCATTTAGATTGGGAGAAACTGTTTGGGGCTGACAGTTCTGATGATGAAAGTGAATGAGGCATTGCTAATTTTTACATTATTATTTTTTAGTATTCTTAAAATGGTTAAATTAATGAAATGAGGGATTTTTAAATGTTGTTGTTATGAGGGATTATTAAATGAGGGATTTATTATTAAACGTGGGATTTTTAAATGTTGAAATGTTATTTGAGTGAAAGCCTCAGCAACCAGTGCTAATTACCACTGATGGTGCTAATCATGGCAGTGATTGTTCGATTGATCGTTCCTGATCTGTGCTGATTGCTGATTGCATATAACCTGCAGCAATTGTTGCCCATTGTACTAATTATGCTGGCAACTGTTTGTTCTTGTCTCTAAACAAGATGCTGGTTCACTTATACACTGTTCCTATGAAAATTCTAACCTATACACTGTATCAACCTATACACCACGAAATACGGTAATAGTTCTGTACTGTGAATATACATGTACACACACACTCACAGAATACATGTATTCTGCACAGTTTTTGAATGCTATAAATTATTGATAGGTGATTCTAACAATCTCTCAGCTAATTTTTCACCAATTACAAAATATTAGATTAAAAACACAGTAAAAGCTCTGTTAACTGGCACCTTACAAACCAGTATGTTCTGTTAACTGGCATTCTGGCTTGTAAGGTAAATTAAAACTGGAAGTGCCTACCATGACACTTCTGGTTTTGCCAAGCCCCCACGGCTCAGGGCATAGCAGACTGTGCGGGGCCTGCCTCCCTGTCCCTCAGGGCCTGCGGGAGGGTCAGTGATGTGGCAGGAGGGTTGGCAATGCCCCAGACATGGCAGGAGAGGCAGCAGCCCAAACAGGCAAAGACCCCTGTTCAAGGCACTCAATTAACTGGCATATTTTGTTATCTGGCACCCCGCCATCCCAAGTGGGATATGGACAACATGGAGAGGGTCCAAAGAAGAGCCACTTGTCTGATTGGAGGCTTGCAGGGAAGGCCCTATGAGGAAAGGCTAAGGGACCTTAACCTCTTCAGCCTCTCCAAGAGAAGACTCAGAGGGGACCTTGTGGCAGCATACAAATTCATAAGGGGAGAGCAACACAAAGTAGGTGATGATCTGTTTACCAGGGCACCCCCTGGAACAACAAGGAACAATGGCCATAAGCTATTGGAGAGTAGGTTTAGACTGGACATTAGAAAAAGGTTCTTCATGGTCAGGGTTGCCAGGATCTGGAATGGGCTTCCAAGGGAGGTGGTGTTTGTCCCATCCTTGGGGGTCTTCAAGAGGAGACTGGACAGGCATCTGGCTGGGATCACATGATCCCACATTTGGTGACCCTTTTCTAGGCCTGCCAGGGGCTGGGGGTTGGACTAGATGGCCCACTGAGGTCCCTTCTGACCTTAGAATTTATGTATCTATGAATCTATGACAAGCTTGTCCACACAAATGCCCTGCGGGCTGCCATGTGGCCCACCAAGCCATTTTATCTGTCCTGAGGCGGCGGCACTGCCACTGCCTCCACCACGGAGCACAGAGCCATCGCCGCTGCAGAACATGGAGCCACTGCCACCACGGATTGTGGAGCCACCGCGGCGGCAGCGGCGGTGGCAAGGCAGCGGTGAAGTGAGGCAGTGGCAAGGCAAGGCAAGGCAAGGTGAAGTGGGCAGGGCTGGCCCACGGGCCTCAGCTGGCAGTGAGGGGAAGGGAGCTGCTTACCCCTGCTGGGCCAGGCTCATCAGTGAGCTGGGTCCTGCCGCCGCTGCCCCGAGGAGAGACAGCAGTGATAGACTGCAAGAGTGGAAAGAAGCCGTCAGTGAAAAATGAATAAGTAGGAGACAGGAAAAGAGCAAGGAGGGACACAGAAAGAGTGACAGGAAGTCATGGAAAAGAAAATAGGTCGAAATTAGAAAAAACAAAAGTAAAACAGGGAAGAGAGAGGGAGGAAAGCACGGGGAAAAAGGCCTAAGGGAAACAGGACAGTGATAGTAGTACAAGGTGAGAGAGGCTCTCAAACAAAAAGGAAAAGGAAGAAATCAGGAAAACAAAAGGCAGAACAAATAGGGAGGAGGGGACAAAAAGTTGGAGAAAAAGAAAAACGTAAGAGGTGGGGTCAGGCAGGTGCCTGATGTTGAATCAGATGTCAGGCAGGGTGTAATGTGGCATAAATCCAATGTCTATGTTAAGTCCATGAAATATTGTGTCTGTGAAAATAAAAATAAACATCTTTGTCTGTATAGGTTTTATTTTTTTTATTTATTCAAAACATACCACCAGGATGGAAAAAGAGGATTCAAATGCAGGAACCAGGGAACTAATCTCCCCGCCCCATGACTGCACTATGGGCAGCGATGCCAGCTCTGCTCTGTTCCAATGTCTATGTTAAGTCCATGAAATATTGTGTCTGTGAAAATAAAAATAAACATCTTTGTCTGTATAGGTTTTATTTTTTTTATTTATTCAAAACATACCACCAGGATGGAAAAAGAGGATTCAAATGCAGGAACCAGGGAACTAATCTCCCCGCCCCATGACTGCACTATGGGCAGCGATGCCAGCTCTGCTCTGTTGAGCCTGCAAGGGAAGCCTTGCACTGGGGGGAAGGGAAACCCCCACAAGACCCCACATAGCTGCGGCAGGGTCCCAGGCAGGCTCGGGGGAGCGGGTAAAACCCAAAGG
>NW_005843690.1:0-528 GCF_000455745.1 Alligator sinensis | reverse complement strand
CACCTGCAGCCCAGCCCCAGCACTGCAGAGAAAACTGAGACTTTGGGCTAGGGAGGTCATCCCAGAGACTCCCAGAAGTCCCACCCAGGGGCCCATGCACACTGAGGAGTGGGTAAAACAACAACTCCCCCACCCCACAGCACACAGAGCTCATACTGAGTGAGGGAGGGAAACCCTCCATAAGACCTCCCAGAAGCCCCCCAGACCCTGGGCAGCATGTGGATTGCAGGGTGGGCACTGCCCCCCATATCTGCTCCAGCGGTGTGGCCCATGCCACCGCCACTGTCCCAGCACCAGAGCTGGGGCTGGGGCTGCAGCTGGTACCCTTGCCAGCTCCAGAGACTCCCAGCAACCTCCGTAGGTCATTTTCTTGCTGCTTTCCACCTGACTACCTCTTATGGATTTCCTGCCCCCACCCCCTACCATTTTTACTCGGGGGGTTGGGGGTGGAGGATCTCAATTATACAAGCTTGGGGTGGGGGGAACTCTTGGGACATTCTTCCCTGCCTAGAAATTGCAGCTGAGAAT
>NW_005843689.1:63800-65085 GCF_000455745.1 Alligator sinensis | reverse complement strand
TTGCTTACTGCTGCTGCGCTCACTAGCCCCCCCACTGAAAATCGAAAATGCTTTGTAGGTCAACCGCTGCCTTTGCTGCCCACCCTTCATTCCCTACCAGAAGAGCTCTGCTAGCTCCTCTCTGCACCTTTCTGTGCGTGTCCAGGGTGGCGGGGCTTGCAACACCGGGGTCAGGAAGTATTGCTCGACCCCCACAATTAATCCTTGAATGTGGCACCTGAGCAATGAAGTGTGGCACTTGGCATTGCTGTGATCAGCACTAAGGAAGCAGATCCCAGCTACCCATTGTATTGTAGGGCTTAGAGCTGCAGATTGCATGGAAGGGAAGATGCTCCACACTAATCCTGCACAACCAGCCAGCCTGAGCAGAGGGGAGGCAGCGCAGATATCCTTCATTTCAGGTCATGCTCTAGCCTCTCTTTTACAGAGACCCAGCCTTTATTTCAGGACCTCAGGTGAGGGACAAGTCATTGTACCCCCTCCTGGGTAAGTTGTTCCTGTGGTTAATAACCTGGTGTGTAACAAGAAAATAGAGGACACCGTATTCCTCGAATGAGTCTGTCCAGCTGCATCTTCCAGTCACTACATTCTCTGCAAGATTTAAGAGCCTTTACCAATTAGAAACTTTCTGTACATAGAGGTGCTTTTGGCCCACACTCAAATTGCTGTTAGGATCGGGATTAGCAAAAGGCGCTCAGGGTACTCCTATTGAAATCTGTGGAAAAATTCTCCTTGACTTCAGGGATAGCAAGTTTGGAGCAACCGGGCTGGGGAACAGACTCCGCCACACGGCTAGAGGCAACCTCTGCATAGAGATGACAGAAAAGATACCAGAAGTGAATGAAACAGTGAGGAGCCTGCGAAAGGCAAGGGGTCAGCTGGGGGAGCCAAGAGACCTTTTGCAGGCCAATGTCCCAGGGTTGTTACCCGAGGCTTGACAGGATCCTTACCACAGCCGTGTCTAATGAATCTTCTCTGTCCCAGGCCGGCCATGTATCCACAGACATCCCTGTAAACCAAGACACATCCACAGTCAGCTCACCTGACTGGCGATCCCTGGTGCAGTACTGAAGCACCCAGGCATGGCCACTGCTTAGGAGGAACCAGTGCGTGCTCTCTTTTTTTTCTGGAGCAGGTATGTCTCTGTTTTCACGTGTTTTGGTGCTACCTCTGGGGCATGCTTGAATACTGCCTAGTGCCTGGAAGCAAGGGCCCCGCTGTGCTGTCCTAACAGCGATGCACGTGTGGAGGATGCCATATGAATGAGCTGGTTCTTCCACACCCA
>NW_005843689.1:61806-63368 GCF_000455745.1 Alligator sinensis | reverse complement strand
AGGCCTGGCGACGTAGAGGCTGGAAAGCTGCCTGAGACTCTGCCACTGCTTTGCTGGGTGGCCTTGGGTGATGCACTTCATCTCACAGGTCTCGTAGGCCCAGTCCAATGTACTGTTCACCTGTGAAATGGCATTGCTTCCCCCTTATGTGGTTTAGGACTGTAATTCTCAGTGGTGGTATAGGACCACCCTTTGAACTTAGCTTCACATTTGGTGGCTGAAATGGCTACATAACACCTGGGTTTCTTCTTTGCATTGGGAACCAGGGTAAAACCTTGGACCATCTCATATCCCCACTTACCTCCCTGTTTTGGCTGCCAATGGAGCAAGTTTGGAGAGGAGAGATGGGGAGAGCTGTAAGCAAGGCCTGGATTATGACATAGTGGTTAGAGCATGGTGCTGGGAAAAGCCGAAGCAGGTTCAAGCTGTTTCTGAGTCGGCAGGACTTCAGACCCATGTCTGCTGTTTCCTGGGCAAGGGGGCGCGCCAGTTAATGCCCTTCTGGTAAGCAGGGGCAGACCGTCCTCGGGTTTGCTCCCAGTCCTAGCCGTATTGCAATCAGAAGCGGAGAAACCCCAGGTGTGGCCTGCCTGTTGGCCGAGTGCTGCCCCAGGGACAATGCTGCTAGGGATGCCCATGTGTGCTGGGACAGATGCACCTAGGAAGGTCTGCCGTCCTGCAGCGAGAAACATCTGTCGAGGTACTCATGCCAACGGTTCCTCTTGCAAGAAGGAAGTGTCAGGATCAGAGTACTCCTGGGCTAGCAAAGCCACAAGCTCAGTTTCCCTATGTTCCAGTACGTCAAGGTAAACACCATCTGGGCTACAATAAATCACACATCCCAGTTTACACAGCAAATCTTTTCCAAGAAGGTTGACAGGTGCACAGGGGCTAAGAAGAAAGGCATGATTTTCAGACAAAGGGCCAATAGAGATGGAGACAGGTTCAGAGACGGGATGTGGGATAGGTTGTCCGCCTATACCGACAGCATTTATAGTTTCAGGAGAATAAGGTAGAAAAGGAAACTCAGCAGCCTTTAGCGTGGAGCGGGATGCTCCGGTGTCGACAAGACAGGAGACAGGTTTACCAGAAATAAGGCATTCAACAAACGGACCAGATTGGTCAGTAGCAAGCAAAGGAGCGATGATGTCACTGTCCCTCAGGCTGTCCTATTTAACACTGGGAAAATTGACAGGAAGTGGAGGTGGGGGCAGGGACTGGGGTCTGGGTCCTTGGCCGGGGCGCTTGGGGCATTCTGATTTCCAATGTCCTTCTTGCTTGCAATAATGACATTGGTTCCCATAGCCTGGGTTTTGTGGGCTCAAGGATCTATCTCTTCCCCTGAATCTACCCGGGCCTCCCCTTCCCCGTCCTCGTCCCCTTCCTCTACCTGGACCCTGCAACTGAGAAATCTGTAAGGCCATTAACTTAAACTCGGCATTGTCTTTAGACCGTTCCAATTTGTTATGAAAATGGTTAGCCGCAGCAAGGACTTCAGTCAAATCTTTAGTTTCCCAGCCAATAATTACTGTTTGAATTTTCTCAGCAATTTTAGGGTAAAG
>NW_005843689.1:52946-59617 GCF_000455745.1 Alligator sinensis | reverse complement strand
GCCGGGAGAGATTCCCTTGCTCTAATGCCCCCCTGCTGAACACATCCTCCCACCAGCTGTGGCTGTGGAACGTGATCTGGGCATGGGGAGGAAGCGCACAGATGGTGGCAGAGTAAATGAGCCGTGTAGGAAGCGCAGAGTCCCTGACACCGTCTGGTCCCACTGTGTTGCACCAGTGAAACGCTCTGGTTACAAGCAAGCAGAGAGTGGGGCAGAGCCCTGTGCACCTTCATACCAAACCCAGTCTAACACAGGGACCGCTCTGTCCAGAGACCCCAGATGATCGCCCTCCACCACAGCTCCCACTCTCTCTGCACTGCCAGAAAAAGTTACCTTGATGGTTCAGTGTCCATGAATGAACCCAGCGGGCTCCACAAATACGGAGAGGATTTGACTGGAGCGGTCTCCTCAATCAGCTGCAGCTCTTCTTCCTCCCACTGCTGCTCTGATTCAAGGAGGTCGTCTTCCACCCTCTCTTCTCCCTCCTCATCCTCAGTGTAGCGAGCTGCCAGTTGTGCGAGGAGGTCCACCTTGGGCTGAAGAGCTCTCAGCGTGGCTAACTCCTCTATCCCTGTCGGGGTCTTGTCTGCATTTGTACCTGGGACTGCCTCTTCATCACGCCATGACTTAGACTCTGCACTAATAGACTCATGGGAAAGAGCCTGGTTGGCAAGCCTGTCTGGGTCTGTCATGCTTTGGCTCAGTCGGTCGCTCACCACCCGTAAAAGGGGGCGATCAGAGAGTTCCTCAATTATGACGGTAACCACGTCTTGTGGAAGATGTGCATCAAAACCTGTTACGTCATTGTACAGGTCTTGTTCAGAGCCAGATTGTTGTGGCATAATCAGGTAGTAGTTTCGACCTCCAGGAATAAGTGCTCCTTCCTGCTCTGGACATCGCGGTGGCACAAGGCTGATTTGATGTCTGGACAGGCTTTCTTCCGCAGCCTGGTTCAAGTTCTCAGCAAGCGTGCTCGCTTCGGCCCTTGATAAACGTCTCTGGTGCTGTGAGCTTCTGCCAGCAGTTGCATCCTTCAGCAACGAAGTCTTTTCTGCATCCATCTCCGCAATGGGAAAGAGGGATGAAAACATGGACAGATTTCCTGCTAGTTTTTTGATGATAAGAGGAACTATTTTACTCAGGTCCGATGGTACGGTGTTTGGGTTCTCCTGAGGCTCAGGAACATCTCTGGGTGTATCTCCAACAAAATTGTCTGCTTCAGCACGGTGGCGAAAAGGTGATTCCCCAGAAAGAGAGCTCTGCAGTGGTCTCCCAGAAACCTCTTGGAAGACCAAGTCACAAAGAGCTTCGGAAAGAATGAGGCACCCATTTCTTAAGCAGTTTTGCATGCTGACTTGAGACTGAAACTGTGCCAAAAGCTTGTCGTAAACCGAATCAGCAGTGGTTTGAATCACAGCATCCTCTCTGGCATGCAGATGGTCAGTGTGCTGGCTACAAGAGTCATCATCTTCAGAGATTTTTGCCATCACTTGTCTGATTACCTTCAGAGGAAGCAAGTCAAATCCTGCAAGCTCTGTTTTCTTTTCTTTCGGGGAAGATGTGCTGGTGGCGGCAGGGAGAAGATCAGAGAAAAGCCTGCTGATTATATCTTCCAAATATCTGAGCCAGACCTCTGGAGTAGATGGTGTGGGACTTTGGCATTGGGAGGTGCTTTTGGTAGCATCCTCAAAAAGCTTCTCAACCATTTTCCCAGGCTCTAGAGGTTTGTACCGAGCTGGAGGGGGTGCTTTTGCTAAGCGTTGGTGATCAGTAATTTCTCTCCTTCGCAAAACACTTAACCCCTCTGCTGACACAGTCCTGTTGCTTTTCCTGTTTTCACCAGCTGTGACTTTAGGAGCACTTTCATGCCGAAGGTCAGACAAACGAGTGAATAATTTGGGCCGTCAAGGTATATATGTCAGGGAAGAGACCCTGATCTTCCGAAGGCTGCTGGGCTGTGGCCTGACATCCGGACAGCTTACTTAACACCGAATCGACCAGCTCTGTACTGAAACATGAAGGTTCGCTTCCACGTATCACGCTGTCCTGAGCAAGGAAGTTTTGGGAAGGGACACGTCTGTTCATGTGGTCATCATATGTGTTGTGGAAAAAGGTGTCGTCATAGATACTGGCAGGTGAGTGCCAGGGCTGAGGCTCAATGGTGTATCTTGGCAGTGGTGCTTCCTCTTCAGGGAATATTTTCCTGCATGATGACAAGCAGGGCTTTCTCGGAAGCTGTTTGCCGAGCTGGGGTAGAGTCGTGTCGGACCGGACTGCCCTTGACTTGACGAGTACGTCCTGGGGGGATGGACAAGGTTTGAGCCCCAGAGCTCCTGCACGGTAACACACCTTTCTGATGCCCCCTGAGTGGGGGCTTGCAAGCTTGGGGACCTGAATCTGTCATCCCTTTGGACCTGTTCCCCAGAACTGAGCATTCATTCCTGGGCATTGATCGGTGAGAATAACTTTCTAAGCATGCCTGTTTTAGGGTGATCTTGTGCGACATCAGAGGAAATATCTTCCCTAATGAGATGGGTTTCTAATTGGCCATCTTTTTGTGTCAGGTTGTACTGAAAGTACCTTTGGCCATGGGGAAATCGCTCAGCTTGGAAAGTCTGCCTGGGATGCTCAAGCTGAGCAGCCCTGCACACACTCCCCCTGCACAAATGGGAGAGATGATTAGCTGGATGAGGAGGTACTGCTGCCGGTTCAGGCTCAGGAAGATTGTCTTCCCAAACCTCTCTGCCAATACCTGGAGACAAGCCAGGTGAGTGTTGAGAAAAAAGTGAGGTTAATTTTCCTCTACTCCATTTCTTCCCACATCCTGGTGAGCTGCCGGGTGTTATCTTTCTGCCTGTGCAGACACACTTTTTGGCACTGGCCTCCTTGTCTCTCATATCTCTCTCGGTTATTTTTCTCTCTTCATATTCCATTATTGCTGGATAGAGGATATCTGTTACCTCATCCATAAACCATTTCATTATATTTGTACCTGCATTGGCCATTTCTTTGGTCTTGTTTTTCTGTAGCAGGAACAAATGAGAAAGGACAATAAAGTGTTAATTAATTCCTTCATTCTCCCTTCTGCACAGGGCAACAGCGATCTCCTGGGAGCAATTCAAACTTTTAGGATAAATAATAATAGCCCCCCATGAAAAGCGACCTCAATTCATAGATGCTTGGGTCGGAAGGGATCTCAACCGATCACTGAGTCCGACCCCCTGCCCATGCAGCAAAGAGCGCTGGGGTCAGGGTGGGATATAAATCTAACAGAATAAATATAGGAAATAAAGAAAGAGCCAGTTCAGGAAAGATCAGTGAAGGACCAACTAGGGTCAGCATTGCTTCTCCCTGAGCTTGTTTCTGAAGACCCAACATGTAGACCATGGAAGAAAACGCTGACCATCTTGAAGGCCAGCCAGAGGAGGTTTGTCACTGATTTCAGCGGAGCCAGGGTTCCCCCACAGGAGCCGAGAGATGACCTAATGTTCACCCACACCCCCTTCGCCGAGAAAGCACTTATCACCTAGCTCGCTTCTCCTTACGGAAAAACAATCAATTAATTTGCAGACATTTAATCCATCTCCCACCAAAACTCGAAGGCTGTGCTCTGCCTGGGCAGTGCCGCCCCCTGCTCTTCCTCGCGATGAGGCATCTAAACACTGTCTGCTGTGCAGCTTTTATTTTATTTTTTTTAGGATGGCGTAGGCTTTTGTTAATGAGGACCCTCACTCCAGTGCAGGAGGAACACAGTTTTGCCCCCATTTTGCACTTAGCAGCTTTGACCCGGTTACACTATCTACTAATCTGTGGCCAGCGGGCTGTAGTGCCTTCGGTAGTTTGGTCACGCCGTTGTTTCCCTTGGTATTCAGTAAAGGGTATCTGTCACACAACCCATCCCAACACCGCACATCTTCTAGCATTATATCCTGCTCATTTGTTTCTGAAAAGAGCGTGGAAGATTGTGGGGAACGATGCCATTTGGGCGGGCGAGTCCTGCACAACAATACATGTCATTGCAGGTGCAGGTCATCTTCCAGTTCTGACATCTCCCCATGCCCTGACTTCTTACCTGGGAGGAGGATCTTTTGTTTGTACCTTTATTAGCAATTGCCACACATCTAGGCTGCTGGTTACCTGACATGAAAAGCAGTAAAGTCTAGGACAGTCCGAACTGTTGAGTGTAAACTGCTTGCAGGTCTGGGAATTTGTGTCGTGTGCTCTGCTATAAAAGCCCAACTCTGGGGGTGAGTAAGGGTAAAAACTTGGCCCTACTGAATTAAATGGGAGTTTGGACAGTGACTTTGGTGTAGCCAGAGTTTTGCCCGAGGTACATAACCATTTTACTGGAAAGACAGTGAAAAGACAGATGCAACAGTGGAGACAATACCAGGAGATCAGGACCTTGGAGCACTGTAGCACTCTGCTCATCAAATTTAAAAACCACCGGGGCCCAGTCAGCTCTGTGTTGGACCCTGATCCTGCAAACATTGATGCACCGTGCTAAGAAGCAAGTATGGAGCAGGCCTGTTGAGCTCCCCGGGATCACAGACATGCTTGAAATAAGGCACGTGCATCTTGTTAGATTGGGGCTGCAGTCATCAACTTCTTTGTGACCGTCTAGATAGAATTGCCAGCAGACCCATAGGCTACTATTGACTCTAGCCATTTACTGTTCACCTTGTTAAGGTATATATGATATCTACACATATATATGTAAATTGTACTGTGACTTTGTTTCTAACCTTCATTGCTTTACAAAGCACGTTGTGGGTTTTTTTGTTTTGTTGTTTTTTAGGTCCGTCCATCTGAATTTTTTTTCTGAGAAGCTTTTTAGTTTTTTGTACTCCGTCAAAACCCTGGCTGAATCTGCTGAGAAACACATAAACGGTGGGTTACTATCACTTCTGCTGCAATCAGTGTCTGCTCCACTCCCCCATTTACCTGGGTTTCTTTTTACTAAAGGGATTGTGGATTTTTTGAACAGATTCCAAGAAGTTGCTAATACCATTTGTGAACTAGAGCTTGGAGGTTGGTAAATTGTTACAGTGGAGTGTATTGCTGATCAACAAACACAGGCCATGTCCTGTCTTTGCAAAGGCATAATGAGAGGGGAAGGATGCCCCTTCCCCTGATGAGCCAGGACGAGGAGCATGCTCCATCTCTTTCTTCTCTAGGAGATGTTCTAGGTCACCTTCTGCATGCATTTTATAGTAATGCCTTGCAGCGGGATCTGAGCTATCCAACTGAGTGCTTGGATGCTGGGCAGGGAGCCAGGAATGAGGAAAAATGGCACTGGGACCAGGTCAAGTTGGAGGGGACCCCAAAGCAGAGGTCAGGCATGTTGGGGGCAGAGAATGTGCACAGGGCCGTGGGGTCACTCGAGTGAAGCCCTCTTCAGACTCCTGAATATCCATGAGACTCCCCACTCTTGTGCTCTCAGCAAATTTCTGCGAGCCTTACTCATAAAGTGTGTCCCCGCCACCCCACACACCTCCCTCTAAACTGGTGGACAGCCTATTGGGTCACAATCACCTTGCGCTAAGCAACCCCCTGGTCACTGTCTCCTAGCATCAAATGCTCTGCCCCATGATTGACTACATCTGACTTATTTGAATAAAGACCATATCCTTCCTCCCAGTAGGGTTGGAGTACTATTGTAGCTATGGTGGTCTGGGCAATATGCAAGGATCAAAGTGATTTTAGTGACATCTTTTCTTGGACCCACCATATAGTTGGGAAAGTATTCCCCACTTCAATTTATATTTTTTCTGCCATGTTTTTCTCTTTGTTGCAGTCTTTTTGCTTAGTTAGAGAAGTTTCTGGGCATCAGGTGCCCTTCTTCTGTGTTTTTGTCTAACATTACTCCCAAATTTGACACCTGGTCCAATAAAAGTCACCCCCAAAAGTGTCCCCACCACCCTCTTCTTTCTCACTTGCACTGCCTGTGTCAGGCACAGAGAGACAGAGTCCCTAGCCACATGCTTGACTTCCTCACCCCCTCCTCCTCCTGGCCAACCCTTCTCCTTCCTGTCCACCCACCTGAGCCCTCCCAGTCCCCCCAGATCCCTTCAACCACAGCACAGCTGCTCTGAACAAACAGGGGTAGGACTAGGAGATGCAGGAGGAGAAGGGAAGGGAGAAGTAAGGGAGGGTGGAAAGGGCCCTGTGGATGTCAGAGGAGAGTGGGGGGAGCTCTTGCTCAATGTGCAGCAGTCTCACTCCGGTGCTGCTGTTGGCTACAAATGTCCAAGTCAGGATCCTTAAAATTCTAGTTTATTAGGCGGATTGAAACACTGTAATCATAAACCTTGGGGCTGGTCCCCACACACATGCACACATGCACACACATACACACACACAGTTGCAGGCTACAGAGTCAGGTATACCTATCCTACAAGCACTGGAGTCTGTCGTTGAGGCTTCTTTCAGCGTGGTGTTATCTTCCAGAAGGGGGTCGCCGGCTGGTCCTTCTGGCTGGACAGGTCTGGTCGAGTTGGAGATCAAGAAGGTGCCACTGAGGGTCACTTTTCACTGCCTTTTATCTGTCCTTGGCAGACTTTGTTGACTCCACAGTTTTCAGGTTTGCCCAATCCAGGGGTCATTGACCCTCGTGGGACTTCCCCGCCTTGGTGGCTACTGGACAGCATCTGTCAGCCCCAGGGGTCATC
>NW_005843689.1:45804-52331 GCF_000455745.1 Alligator sinensis | reverse complement strand
AGTCCAAACATTTCAGGGGGCCTGAACTGGCTGAGATTTGGCAGAGATCATAACTGGATCCTACACCAAAGTTACTCTCGTGTTGTTGCGTGCCAGGGCCCTGTGACCTGGGTCTGAATTGCAGCCTGTGACTGAGAAGGGCCACAGCCCTGAACTCATTAACCCTGAGGAAGGTTTGGGGACCAAGAAGAGAGAGGGGCCCAACTGCACCACTTGGCCCAAACCCGAGAGCTTCTGGGGTGGCACCTGTAGGGCAGGAGGGATGGGCAGATAAGACGGGTTGCCCTGCGACTAGAAATAGAAATCAGATTCTCCCTCACCTGTATCAGCTTCAGCCAGGAAGACCTGCCACCACGAAGGTGTGTTCAGGTCTGAGCCTCTGGCCTGGGGCTCTGGAACTGGTTGCGCAGGCTGATGTCAGCCCTCTATGAGGTCACTGCCCCTCTGGCCCAATGGCTGATCTCCTACCAACTCATGCCTGTGAGCTCATGGTCTGCCTCACCCAGTTGGACTCATCCCCTGCCTGTAGCAGCCCCTTCACCATCTAGTCCAGCATATCCTGTATCCCATCCCTGATAGTGCCCAGTGCCCGAGGCTGGACAGACCAGGACAAGACAACCCTGTCCTGCACAAGGCAGAGGCTAGCCTGACCATCTCTGCCAAAGTCCGTGTAGTTTGTGCAAGGTGTCCAGCAGTGTGTGAGACAAAACCATGATGTTTAACTCAAGCACTAGCCCCCCTGTCCCGTGAAGCTTCAAGAGCCATTCTGATGCATGTGATGCTCTGGGAGTTATAATTAGTGTCCCATGCTGAAAAATGGCAGTGGGGGTGCTTTAACTATGGCTCATTGAAAGAGCTTTAGTTAAAGCACCCTGGCCACCATTTTTCAGTGTAGGGACAAGGATACACGTGATGCTGGAGTCTGCTGGAGCATGGTATTTGCCAACCTCTAGCAGACTCAAGTCTGTTCCCACATGCCTTGCTGCATGCCTATAGGCACCCCAAGTGACAAAACCAAGTGGAAGACATGGGATGATCCTCTCCAAAACCAATATGCCCATCTTTGTTTCATGACTTTGATTTACTTACGTTTCTTTTATAATTAACTGATGAAATTATTGTCTTCGTACTATAGTGTAAACCTGTTTACAAAAAAATGAAGGTGGTGGGTTAATTCTGTAGCTTTGTACATACAGTGACACTTGACCTTGGGTCGTTTTGTGTTAAAACTGTTGAAGCGGGGAAGTAATATTTCATGCATGAATTTTACTGACTGCGCCACCTAAAATAAATGCCATGAATTGCAAGATGAGGAATTGAAGACTTTTGTTCACCAGTAGGTGTAATCCATTATTTGGATATAGACAAATATACAGATACTGGAAGATGGGATGAACCGCAGACACTTTGGAGGATAGGAGTAGAATTCTGATGGATGTGGATAGACTGGGAAGCTGAGCAAGAAACAACAAGATGAAGTCCAAGGAAATAAATGCAAGCTGCTGCACATAGGGGAGAATAATCAAAAGCACAGGTACAAATTGAGTTATAAATGGCTAGGTAGTATGATTCTTGGGAAGGATCTGCGGGGTCTGGTGGATCACAGACTCAACATGAACCAGCAATTTGATGTAACTACAGAAACATCAATGCACTTTGGGCTGCAACAACAGGAGTATTAGATGTAAAACATGGGAGATGATAGCACCATCCAACATGGTGTTAGTTAATTTTCACCTAGACTACTGTGTGAATTTCTGGGCTTCATATTTTAAGAAGGAATATGAAGACGTTAGAAAAGTTC
The DNA here is from genome assembly GCF_000455745.1 of Alligator sinensis. Classification (NCBI taxonomy): domain Eukaryota; kingdom Metazoa; phylum Chordata; order Crocodylia; family Alligatoridae; genus Alligator; species Alligator sinensis. The sequence goes on along the minus strand of NW_005843689.1, from coordinate 50,527 downwards.
AGAGAGAGGTGACAAAAATGATAAATGGTTGGAAGGCAAGCCATGTTAAAAAGAGATTGAGAGAACTATTTAGCTTGCAGAAAAGGTCATTAAGAGGCAGATCATAGCAGTCTTGAAAAAGCTGAAAAACTGCCATGAAGAAAAGGGTGACCAATTGTTCTCCCTTGTTGAATAGGGAAGGACATCAAGCTTCAGATGACAGCGAAGTAGTTTTAGATTACATTTCAGGGGGAAAAGCACCCTTGTTTCTAGACCAGTGCGGACGTGGAATAGACTGCCCAGGGAAGTTATGGAGTTTCCTTCATTTCAGGTTTTCAAAAAGAGGATAGTCATTGCTCACGGATGATTTAGAAGTAACAGTCTTGCATTTGTGCAAGGGGGTGGACCACAGGATCCTTGAGGCCCCTTCTAACCCTATGAGTTTATTATAATTATCATTGTAATAGCATCATGAATTTATATTGTGGATTAAAACCATCAACTGCAAGTGAATGGACACAGAGACAGAAGGATTACTGTGTGTCTTATTACATAATCTCTTTTTTTTCTTTTTCCTTTTAGAGGGTAGACAGACAGACGGGAACTACTAGTCCTTGTAATACTCCTGTCAACTCGAGTTCCAGCCCTTCACTCATGCATGAACTAAGGTTTTGTGAACTTGTCCAGTGATACTAACACAGCACTTTCCAAAAAAAAGTGTTTTAAGGGAAATTTCCTGATCAACTTTGCTACTGATCACAAAACACATTACTATGTTTTGATGATAGTAAGGGAGGGTTGCCACATCACCGGGGAAAAAAAATTCAGAGCCATAGATATCTATTCACCACTGCTCAAACAAGTTGTGGTTTTTAAAAGATTCCCTAAAGAAAGTTAGGTGCGTACTTTAAATGAGATTTAAGGTCTCAAACTCACTTGCCTGTTTCAAAATATTCATAAGATCCTAGGACTGGAAGGGAGAGTATTACTTCCTCCAAGGATATCTTTGGTCCTAATACATGAACGCTGCTCTCTGGGTGCATCTATTCATGCAACTAGCACAGCTGAATGAACTCCAGCACAGTTCTTGCTGGAGTTTCTTGTTCCTGGGTGCAGAATTAGAGTAGATGGCATTAGATTAGCAGCTTGCTCCCAGTCATTCTAGGCAGTGGGGGGCCACAGAGGATGGGGGGTGGGGTGGGAGTCCTGACCATGGCTCCTGTGAAGAGATCAGGATCTCATATTACATCAGTGGTGCGGACTTGGGGTGATGCCTTGTGCCCGAGTGTGTGTGGAGTGGGGGAAGGGACAGCAAGCACTGCCAGGACTGGGGAGAGGGGAGACACGAGGGGAAAGCGGGAACAGGACTTTCCTGTAGGGTTTGTTAAAGACGTCATCAGCATGCCAATGTGGGAAACAAGGGTCACATGTAACAAAGAGGATCAAAGACCAGAGCAGTGGAGGGCGGGTGGGTGGCAGAGCGGTCATGGCTGGTCTTGCTGAATGGGGTTCCCCAACTGACTGGTGGGTCTCAGCCTCGTTCCTCCTCTCCCCACTGCAGCACTACTCAATTTAAAGGGCAGTAAGTACAGCGTGTGCAGCCCCCAGTCATTCCCAGTCCAATTCAAGATGTCATAGACATTAGGGCTGGAAGAGACCTCGGAAGATCATCGAGTCCAGCCCCCCGCCCAAAGGGCAGGAAGTCAGCTGGGGTCATAGGATCCCAGCAAGATAAGCATCCAGTTTCATCTTGAAGGTGTTCAATGAAGGCGCTTGAACCACCTCCGGTGGCAGGCTGTTCCAGACCTTGGGGGCTCGGACAGTAAAGAAATTCTTCCTTATGTCCAGCCTGAAACGGTCTTGTAGTAGTTTGTGACCATTCGACCTCGTCATCCCTTGGGGCGCTCTGGTGAACAAACGTTCCCCCAGATGCTGGTGGTCACCCCTGATAAACTTGTAGGTGGCCATCAGATCACCCCTGAGCCTGCGCTTTTTCAGGCTAAAGAGCCCCAGGGCTCTCAGCCTGTCATCGTAGGGTCTGCTTCCCTGACCTCTGATCATGCGTGTGGCTCTTCTCTGGACTCTCTCAAGCTTCTCCACATCCTTTTTGAATTGTGGAGCCCAAAACTGGACGCAGTATTCCAGCTGCGGCCTCACTAAGGCTGAGTACAAGGGGAGAATGACGTCCCAGGATTTGCTTGAGAAGCATCGATGGATGCAAGCCAGCGTTTTGGTCGCATTTATCGGCGTTGAACACCATCAGATTCTCGTCCGCCCACTTGCTGAGCCTGTCCAGGTCAGCCTGGATAACCTGCCTGTCTTCTGGTGTGGATGCTTTGCCCCAAAGTTTGGTGTCATCGGCGAACTTGGCCAGTCCGCTTTTGACTCCAGTGTCCACATCATTAATGAAGATGTTGAACAGTATGGGTCCAAGGACAGAGCCTTGGGGGACCCCACTGGTCACAGGACACCACGATGAGTGACTTCCATCGATTACTACCCTCTGGGTCTGACCCCGGAGCCAATTTTCCAGCCAGTGGATCGTGGAGGACCCAAGGCGACAATTGGCCAGTTTCTCCAAGAGGTGATCATGGGACACCAGATCGAAGGCTTTTTTGAAGTCAAGATATATGACATCAATCTCTTCTCCCTTGTCCAGGTGATAGGTCACCTGGTCGTAGAAGGAAATGAGATTGGTCAAGCAAGACCTACCCGCAACAAATCCGTGCTGGCTATTCCTTAAGACGTTGGCGTCAGCCAGTCCATTAAGGATGGCCTCTTTAATAAACTTTTGTAAGATCTTTCCCGGGATAGCAGTCAGGCTAATGGGCCTATAGTTAGCTGGATCCACTTTCCTCCCTTTCTTGAAGATAGGCACCACATTGGCCTTCTTCCAGTCTTCGGGCACTACACCAGAGCGCCAAGAGTTTTCAAAGATCCGTGCTAGAGGCTGGGCTATGATGCTCGCCAGCTCCTTGAGTACCCTGAGGTGATGATTGTCAGGGCCGGCTGACTTGAAGGTATCCAGCTTCTCAAGATGTTCCTTCATGAAGTCAGCATTAATGGAGGGCAGGGGATCACCCTCACCCGGACTTCCCTGTCCCGTAGCAGGCATGGGCGTGCCATGGGACTGATGAAAGACCGACGCAAAGTACCTATTTAATAGGTTGGCTTTTTCCAAGGGAAGGCTGATTTTGGTATTCCCCTGCAGCAGAGATGTGTGGGCTTCTGCTGCTTTCAGATCTGCTCAGAAGACAAGGGCTTCACAGGGCCTGGGATCCCAAGATCTATGCAGCTGGGAGGTGTCCCTCACTTCAGGACAGTTCCTGCCTCTCTCAAAACTCAGGCCTGACCCCTGTGCCCTCTGCCAGCCCAGGGCTGGCAACAGAGAAGCCTGGAGTTTACCCTGGCTGCTGCAGGGTTGCAAAACAGGGCAGATGGACAGGAACAGCCCTGCACTCAACTGCTCCTACTGGGTGCAGATTTGTTCCTGATGCAGATGCACATGTATACATGTGGCCAGGTGCAGTTTAGCGGGCTGATACTTTTTACCATGCAACAATATTTTGCCATATTGTGCTGAGATGCTACTGCGGAGTAGTGTAACAGCTGCACAGAAGAGTCCTAGGACTGGAGAGGAAGATCCAAATCCAGCTTTGAGAGAGATGGGGGCATAGGTACAGCCCTCCTACCTCCACACTGGAATGGGAAGTGAGACTTGCTTTGGGAGCCAACATCAGGACAAGGAAGAGCATGTATAGCACCATCAGGAGCTAATCTCCTCACCAAGCATGGACCTGTGCAGCTTCTGGACACAAGTGTCCCCAGGAGAAGAGGGAAAGGGAATGGCCAGCCTCAGCTGGTAGGCTGTTTGGGAACTGCCAGGTCAGAACCCTGCAGGCATGGGTGACTGGTGCCACCTTAGTTGGGGGGGCACATGCCCCCCAAGTAACTAGTCAGTGACTGGGAGGGTAGGGGTCCCCTTACGGCCAATTTTTCCAACTGGTTGGGGGGTCCCCCATGCCTGATGGTGTTGACCAGGAAGCAGCCACGGTGGTCCTGGAAGTGGCCATGGTGCTGATGAAGGGAGCTCAAAATCTCAAAAATTACAGGAGCCGTCCTCCCACCATCTAGTATCCAGGTGGGCAACAAATGTAATAATAAATTCCTTGAAAGGTAACCCGTATACAAAAAAAAAATTGATGGAACTGGGCAAGATTAGTTAGGGTCAGATAATCCTTAGGGTCATTTTCAATGCTAATTGTATGATGGTGTTCAGGATTATTGCTTCTGCAGTAGACTCACAGGTGTAATGTAAATACAGCATGAGTAAGGACTGAAGATTAAGTATGCCCCTAACAGTTGTTTAACCTACATTTAATCTGACCAGGTTAGGTAAAAATTCTAATATTATAAAAGCCTTAGTCTGCTTGTCCGTAAGGCTTTATTCACGCTCTGACTGGCAGTGCATAGTCCCAAAGCTTTAATTTCCATGGAACAACAATTATGAAAAGAAAACAGGTCTAAAGTTATGCAAAAACCAACAGCAATTATCTCAAGGTGTGTATGGTAAAAGTCAGAGCAAGTGAGCTTGATTAGCTGAGGGATTTCACAGAAGATATTAGCTTCCGGGAAAGATACACTAAAGATGTAACCACTGTGCAGGGCAGAATATAGAACACCACAAATCCGTGCACTGGCTGCCATTTAGATGCAAGCTCTCCTGTTCAAGATTGTCTCATAG
>NW_005843689.1:26311-35635 GCF_000455745.1 Alligator sinensis | reverse complement strand
GTGGTCAAGAATTATAACTGTGATATCAAGGAGTTTCCCAATCAGAGATGCCATCAGAAAGTGATGGCTTTCACATTGGGAAGACAAAGCCACTTTTTTTCTTGAAGGTTGCAAGAAGGGCTATTGGGATATCGGTGTAACGCTATGTAATGGACACATCAATATAATAGAGCAGGGGATCACCAACATTTTCCATTTTTAGGTGAGTTTGACCCAGCGCAGGGGAAAACTAGGTTGATACCCAAACCAGGTGACTACTACCACTTTTCATCAGTGCTGCTTTTTTTTGCTGCCCAGCTGCAGTACAGCACAGCAGAGAGTAAGAAAAGGCCTCTGTTACCAAGAGACCTTCCTCCACAGGGTGGATACAATGGTGTCATGGGCTCTAGATTGCCAACTGCTGTCCAGACAAAACTGATAAGGTCAAAATGAAATATTTTGGGACTGTTTTGGTTCATGAAAAGATAAAATAAATCCCAAGCTGGGGTTTGAGAAAGTTTGATATTTTTAAATTTAACTCATGATGGGATCATAGTTTCTGGCCATAGGAACATCCATGAAGAGAGCGAATTCCAAACACCATAAATCTTCTAGCTGCTGGACTCCAACCAAACTCTGTCAGTAAGTTAGCATGGAGGCTGAAGGACAGAGATACCTATTGTCAGATCAGGCTCTGGCATCTGTCAGGTTTGAATCAAGAGAAATCAGGTCCATGAATGAGTCTCTGATCTCTTGATGCTCCTTGTGGAGCCTGCCTGGCATTGGCTGTACATGGCATGAGGCTGCAAAGGGATGTATGCTTCATGTGGTACCTGTGCCAGGCGAGCCCTGTGTACTAGACTGGGGGGTTGTCTGCATTGGGCCCATTGACCCACCCTGCACGCAGGATCCAGTGTGCACAGTCAGCTACACGTCTGCCCCACTGGGCAGTTTTTACTGTGGGACTGCCATGACTGCTCAGTCCCAAAGGGGCATGGAACATTTCAAACCCTACAGTGCAGTAGCAATGAGGTAATGCTCAGGAGCTCATAGCTACTGCATAGTAGTGGCAGCATCATGGTTAGGGCCTGCCAACACTATGTTGCCACAGGGATGAACAACATTGCCGTAACTCATCGCTACGCTGACCTAGAATCTCGTATAGACAAACCTACCCTGGTGCAAATGCAACATGCCATGAACGACACGTGCCCCCTGGAAGCTGTGGGAGAACGGCGACTGCCTGCAGGCAGCAGTGATAGCAGCAAATTGGGAGATCCTGCAGGTAGCCATGCTAGTGTCAGCGGCAGGGCAGGGGGAGTGGCAAGTAGTGACCACCCGCAGACATCATTAGCCATGTTGGCAGCGGCCAGTGGTGATCAGTGACTGCCCGGAGATACTGTTGGCAGTGTTGACAGTCAGGGGCAGAGGGGCACTCGATGAACCGCCAATCTCAGGAGGTCCACATGCTCCCATGTACATCCCCTATGCATTGCCAATGCCATATGTAATCTGCACCCCCAGTGACCTGCTGTGGGTAACATGTGCTGCAGGCTGGCCCCTCACATCTTATGCTGCGCACGGTGCTGGGGCTGTTTCGTGCTGTGTGTGGTATGCAGGGCTAGAGCTGTACACTTGGTGCAAGCACCAGATGTAGCCAGTCCACCATGCACGTTGCATGCAGTGCCTCCACTACACCACCCTTGTGGGCTTGATGTGGCATATGGGGTCCATCTATGTCTGACACCGCTGGGTTCAAGGGAAGCTGGTGGTGTAAGAAATGAGGGGAGCTGGGACCTGGGATGTATATAACTCAAGGGAAAGTGGTGTGAAGGGCTGTCAAATTCATGACAGTAGATTCAGAACCATGACTCTGCTAATGATTGCTGAGCTAATATTTTGTCAACGTGATGCCTTGCAACGGAGCTTGTTTGTCTGAGTTATGGAATATATTAATTATATTTAAAATTATTTCTTTTGCACCTTACAACCTGACTTTCATTCTCATGTTATTGTCTCATGCAAAACTGCATAGAACTAACCCAATTGCAACTTGGTGCCTCCCTGCATGCTGAGGTACCCAGGCTGGCTAACTGGGACAACAGAGCCAGATAGAGAAGCTCAGGGCCTTCTCAGAGATCCCATGACTTGTGTTGTGAGGGAGATTAAATCAGAGCACAGCTCTGCTGTTCTGCTAACATCTGTACAGCTCAGACTGTTTACATCTGGGCTTTTCCTTCTGAGCTGTGCAGGACTCCAGGGAACGAGGCCCATGAGCCTTTGGAAGAAAAGAACTGAAAAATTACCATCTTGCTTCACTCCTTTTCTACAAGGGAGGGTTGAGGTCAGCTGCACACTCAGAAACCTGTTTGGATTTACTCCAGTCACTCGGTGACAGAGGGAGCAGAGAAAGACCTCTGAGTTAGCTGTGCTTCTGGGGATCTAGACTAGTGGTTGGTGCAGAGGAGATCTGAGAGATCAACTGGACAAGACCAAAGGATCTCGGCAGGGGAAGCCTGAATATGACACAAGATCAGGACATTTCCACAAAAACAAGTTCAGTAAAATTTCTGTATCAGTGAAGTGTCACGTCTAAGGAAGATGCAGAGGACAATTAAAAACATTAAAGTTGGGAAACCTGGCTCCATAAATCATACTGCATTTTATGAATAATAGATTCAAAGCTACAAGAGTGAATGAAGAATATTTTATTGTTTTTGCTATTAATTCAGATAAAGTTATACAGCTTAGTGGGAGTTGAATGGAGGGTGGGGTGGGAATAGGACTGCTAAGGAAGTCAAATTTTATATATCTTTTATATCACATGTATTTGGTTCCAGCATACGTTTTCTAGGTCAGATGGATAAAATTATAGACTTTTGGATTTAAATAAATAAAAAAATAAATAAACAAAAATCCTGATTCGTGGCTGGGCTAACATTTTCTTCTCTTTCTAAATGGAATATCAAAATATTTTATTTTATGTAGGGTCTTGCCATGGTAAAATAGTTTATTAAAACAAATTTTTCCATGAGGCAAAAATTGGAATATTTACATTCTTACCATGAAATTTGGAGACATTATTGATGGGAATATCAAAGCCACTGAGTTTGTTACTCTCCTCCTTACCATTGCCCTTGTTCTAGTGTACCCAGGACTTGCACGGTTCCCTGGGAAGGAAGATGCCCAACTGGACCACTGTAACCGAGTTCCTCCTCCTGGGCTTCTCTGACACTCGGGAGCTGCAGATCTTACACTTTGTCATCTTTCTCGCAGCATACCTGGCAGCTCTGGTGGGGAACTTGCTTGTTATCACTGTTGTAACTACAGACCACCACCTCCAGAGCCCCATGTACTACTTTTTGGTTAATTTGTCCATCCTTGACCTTGGATCCAACTCCGTCATCGGCCCTACCTCCATGGCCAATTTCCTCTCAAACACCAGGACGATTTCCGATGCTGGATGCGTCCCAGGTCACTCTATTATTCCGCTTTGGTTCAGCCAATGTTGCCTTCCTTACCATCATGGCATAAGACCAGTACGTTCCCATCTGCCAACCACTGCATTATGAGATAATAATGAACAGGAGAGCTTGTGTCGAGATGTATGCCCGTGCTTGGGTTGCTGGTGCCATCAACTCTGCACTGCACACTGGGAACACCTTTTGTATCCCCTTCTGCCACTCAAACATCATCAACCAGTTCTCCTGTGAAGTTCCCCAGGTACTTAAGCTCTCCTGCTCTGACACATACCGCAGAGAGCTCATAGCTCTTGCCTTCAGTGTGTGTTTAGCTTTAGGCTGTTTTGTTTTCATCGTTGTGTCGTATGTTCAGGTCTTCACCCCAGTGTGGAAAATCCCCTTGGAGCAGGGCTGGCAGAAGCCTTCTCCACCTGCATTCCTCACCTTACTGTGGTCTCCCCTTTTATTTCCACTGCTGGCATTGCCCACAGAAAGCCCATCTCCGTCTCCCCGGCCCTTCTGGATCTCCTGGCAGCTGTACTGTATTGTGTGGTGCCTCCATTGATGAATCCGGTCACCTACAGCATGAGGAACAGGGAGATCCAAGCTGCCCTGAGGAAACTGCTCCAAAGGTTTTGAGGAAACTACCCCAGAAATAATAGGTCTATCATTCTTTCATGTCTTCACTTTACTTATATGTATATTTGTGCTGAATTGTTTTCATACTATCATGTGAAACCTGCTAATAAAAATGAAGGTGGTAGGCTAAATGTTGTAGCATTGTAAGGACAATGATTCTTTATGCAGCTAATTTTGCATTAACACGATTGAAGTGGAAAAAGTAGTGATTCATGCATCAATGTTTCTTTGTCCCACCTAAAATAAATCTCACCAGTTGCAAGGTCATAGAATGAAAGAAAATCCTAGAAATTATGTTTGGAAGGGACCTCTGGGTGGGGGCGGGGCATGGTTTGTCGGTCTGCGGCTACTTCCGGTCTGGCAGCTTACCATGCTCCAGACCGTCAGCCGCAGCCCAGGGATTGAGAACCCCTGATCTAGTCAAAGTCCCAAAATAATGAAGAGTTGTAGAACTGATTTTACTAATTGATATAATTATTTGAATGACAGAATACATAGGTAAATATCCTGCTGAGGTGAAACTGGGATGAACTGCAAGTGCTTTGTAGGATAAGCATAGATATAGATAGATTGGAAAGCTGGGCTAAAACAGCAGGGCGAGTTGTAAAGAAATAAATGAAAGGAGCTGCACCTAGGAAAGAATCATCAAAAGCCAAAATACAGGGTGGATTATAAATGCCGGGGTGACAGCAGTGTTCAACAGGATCTGGGGTGTCTGGTGGACTACAGACTCAACATGAGGCAGCAACCTGATGTAGCTGCAGAAAACTGAATGCAGCTTGTGGCTGCCACAACAGAGGTATTAAATTAAAACATGGGAGGTGACAGTGGCCAGTCTATATGGTGCTGGATAGGCTTCGTCTGAAGTATTTTGAGAAGTTCTGGGCTCCATGTTTTAAGAAGGACCATGGAGAAGTTAGAAGTTCAGAAATGGGTGACAAGAACAATAAGAGGGTGGGAAGGCAAGTCATGCAGGGAGAGGTTAAGAGCATTAGGCATATTAGCTTGCAGAAAAGACAATTAAGGGGCAGATCAGAACAGTCTCCAAATATCTGAAAACCTGCCACGATGAAGAGAGTGAACAGCTATTCATTCTTGCTACATAGGGAAGGATATCTAGCTTCAGATTACAGCCAAGTAGATGTAGATTAGACTTTGGGGAAAAAAAAGCACCCTTGTTTTTAGAATAGCGAGGAAGTGGAATAGACTCCCCAGGGAAGTTGTGGAGTCTCCGTCACTGGAGATTTTCAAAAAGAGGCTGGATAGGCACTCATCAGGGATGGTTTAGGAGTGCCATTCCTTTAGGGGGTTAGACCACATGACCCTGGGAGGTGCCTTCTAACCCTTTGACATTACTTATTATATATATATATATATATATATATATATTGTAAAGTCGCCCATGACAACTGTCGCCCATGACAACCGTCGCCAACTTCACAATAATATATTGTGAAGTCGCCCATGACAACTGAGTCCCTGGCACCCAGCCTCTCTGTTGGTTCTCGAGAGAAGTCCACATCCAGCTCCTCCGCTTGGTTCGGGGGCCTGTAGCAAATGCCGCCGGTTAGGTTTCTCTCACCTGACACCTGCCCAGTAGCTTGAGCCAGGGTGCTCCAAGCTGTTTCTCTTTGGAGCCAGTGTCAGTCTCCGGAGAGGAGTCCCACTCTCTCACATCAAGAGCTACCCCTCCACCTTTTCTCCCTGCCGTGCAGGAGGCAGCCCTCTATGGCTACGCTCTGATCCTGCGAGGAGTCCCGCCAGGTCTCCGTGATCGCCCCAGGCCATACTGCCACTAGCTTGTTCTCTGTGCGCCTGGCATTGATGTGTGGGCAGCTGAGGCCCCCAGCTGACACCCTCGATTACCTGAGATGCCATGGGAGAACTGTTTGGTTCACATTTTCAAAACCAGTTAATCTTTGTGTCCTCCATGCAGGAGCTTTCCTGGGTGCTGGTCCCCAGCCACGTTCCACATGGAGTTTCCCCGTCCTTTGTCAGAGTCACTGTAAAGCCCTGTCTCAGCCAGGGTGGTCAATGGGTCACCCTGGCTGAGAACAGGGCCTTCCTTATCTCTCCTAGGAGTCCTCTCTCTCTTAAGTACGTACAGGGGTCAAAGAAAGCAGACCCCTCGTGGTCACACCACTGTTGGAGGCGTCTGTTGACTTCCACACAGCCGTCCCTCCTGGCTCCGTGGCCTGCAGCAGGGAGCACAGAACAGAAAATGACTTGAACCCCCAGTCCCTCGAGCCCAGCCCCCAGGGCCCTTCAGTACTCATGTCCCGGTCAGGGTTACCCCTGGCCGCATCGTCCACGCCCACGCAGACAAGGAACATGGGGTAATAGTCAGAGGGATGGACGAGCCTGAGGATCCTCTCGGATGCAGGCCCCAGGGAGCCAGCAGACCTCTCAGGCTATGGGGTCCAGAGGGCAGATAGGTTCCTCCGTACCTCTCTGGAGAGAGTCCCCCACTGCCACTGACCGGCATCTCCTCCTAGGAGCGGGGATACTTACCTCCTGAATACTTACCTCCTCCTCTGGTGTCTCTGTCAGAGTCTCCTCTTGCACCACCAGGGGTGTGTACCTGTTGTGCGGTGCCAGGGGAGGAGCAACCCTAGCTCTGCATGACCCGGACATGGAGACGACTATTTTCCAGGGAGCTCGGGGAGGGGCTTTGTGGCCAGCTCCTCCCCCGTTCCCCTGGAGTAGGGCTTGGCGGTAGTTGTGGCTGTAATCTTTGTGGGCCCTGATGGCATGCACCTGGCACACCTCCTCCTCGAGCTCAATGCACTCAGCCCTCCAGGGACTCCACCAAGACACACATCCCACAAGGATGTGCTTCTGTGCTCAGGTATCGGCTGCCCCCGTGGTCTAGGGCCTGTCTGGGTGGAGGTCTCAGTGTTAAGAAGCTGATGCTGGCAGGCATGGTGGGTCGCTGCCATGGCCGCAAGCTACTTCTCATACTTACCTGGTCTCAGGAGCTTCTGTTTAGGCCTCTGGGCTCAGGTTGCTTGCTTGGCCCAGCCCTCCAGGTGCCTTGTGTGCGCCCCTCCATGCAAGCTCCCACACAAACTGCTGCGCCTTTGTCAGACTGCACCAGTTCACACGCTCTGTTCACACGCTCTGTTCCAGTCCCGGGGCTCAGCTAAGTAGAGACCCAGGGGAGGGGGCAGGGTTCCCCTCCTCGGGCTCCACTCAACCAGTGCATCCCACCCAGCACAGCCCCATACGCACACTCACTCAAACCCCTGCAAGCACCCCTGCACTCACCTGCCTGCTCTGTCGGCCCAGCTTTTACCTCCCGGCCTTCCGCTGGGGGGTCCGGGTCCAGGTCTTTGGCTCCCAGGGGTGCAACGGGCACAAACCTGTGCATCTCTGCCGGGAAGCAGGCTCAAGAGCAAGTTCTCTGCTGTGTGACAGCCAGCTGTTTCAGAGCACACGTGATGAACAAGAAGCAGCTTCTGCTTTCTCGTCTAATCTAGCTCTCCGGGACTGCTGACATGTTACGGTGGCCGGGACAACAATAACCTGATCGACGCTTCTAATCTCTGGAAGGGCGGAACCTCTAAAGGCAAGTCTCAATGTCATGTTCACTCTCACTGCCTGTCTCTCGCTGCGGTCCGTGGGGCCCCGCTCTCTCCCTCGTGCTAGGGATGACACTGGACGACAAGGAAACATCTCCGCTGTCAGAAATGAGAACGGTCTCCTAATTGACTACGGCTGCTGGTGGCTCCCAGTGGGGAGGCAGCCGCACCGTGTGGTCCGGTGTTCGAAAAGCATCCCATACCTATCGACATAAGAAAATGCTCAGCATGTACGAGCTCTGGTGAACAGTTGTGAGACATGTTTCTCATGAATCCTGTGCAGGATTCAATACACTTTCTGGTGACTGACACTGCAGCTAAACAGGGTCCCAGGCTTGCAGTTGGGAGCTGAGGGAGCAGGAGGAGGCTGACCGGGCATACATGAGGCTCTCATCACATGTGTGACCCTTTCAACTTTCAACTTACCAGCAGCAGAGGCTGAGGACCATCGGTGGGGCCAGCAACAGCTGATCCCCTTAAGATAAGTGGGGTAGGAGCTGGCACAGCTGCAGAGGATCCAGAGGGGAAGCTCCCGAGCGACACGTGCAAACAGAGCACAAAAACAGGCACACCGGCATTTGTGCCAGCGTTCGCACAGGCGGAAGCAGGCGGATCCTCAGAAGCAAGGAGGCTCCACCAAGAAGGAGAGAGGTAAGTACTACCTACAAGGTATGGTGAGGACCCACAGCACTACCAGGGTCTCTGCCCTGGAGGGGTCACCCTCCCAGGGCTACTCTGAGGTTGCCACCCAGATGGAGCCCATGGGGGCCCTGGTGTCCACTTGCCCCCCGTTCTGTGGGAGCAGCTGGGTGGGGACCCCGGTGGTAGGGATGAGGTCTGGTGACTCCCCTGCCTGCCCTTCCTGTGACCATCTTCAGGCTCTGGAGGGGGAGGTGGTGCAGCTCCAGGCCGAGGTGATCAGGCTGCAGGGGATTTGGGTGGCAGAGGATGAATCTGATCTGTATTTTCATTCTTTGCAAGGCCAGGAATCCACGGGAGAGACCCCCCGCACAAAATGCCCAACTAAATGATGGCAGCAGGTTCCTGTCAAGTGCGGGGCCAAGGTGGCTCACACCAGCACTGTACCTGCTCAGCTCCCCCTTGTAAACAGGTATGCAGCCCTGGCCACCCAGGAGGAGAAGGTAGAAGAACATATCCCCAGAGTCACTGAGGCTGCTCCACCTACATCACAGGTGGGGAAGAGGCAGCCCTGGAGGAAGAAGAAACGCAGAGTTCTGGTCCTTGGGGACTCCATCCTTAGCAGAACTGACGGCCCAATCTGTCGCTCCGACCCCTTGTTGCGGGAGATCTGCTGCATGCCCGGCGCGAGGATTTGGGACGTCACAGAGACCATCCCAAAGATCATTAAGCCCTTGGACTATTACCCTCTAGTTGTGGTCCATGTGGGGACTAATGATGCATCTAAGGGTAAGACTGACTCCATCACGGAAGACTACAAGGCCATGGGTCATCTACTGGAGATGGGAGCACAAGTGGCATTTTCCTCTATCCTCCCAGTAAGCGGATGGAGTAGAAGCCACAAGGCCTGTATTGGTGTAGTTAACCGGCATCTTCGGACTGGTGCTATGAGGCGGGCTTCAGATTTCTGGACAGTGACCCATATTTCAGGGCTGAGGGCATGCTGGGGTGGGATGGACTACATC
>NW_005843689.1:25538-26162 GCF_000455745.1 Alligator sinensis | reverse complement strand
AGTGCTGGGTCTAGATGACCCCAGCTAGATACTCATCTAACCTCCTCTTGAAGACCCCCAGGGTAGGGGAGAGTACCACCTCCCTTGCGAGCCCGTTCCAGACCCTGGCCACTAACTGTGAAGAAGTTCTTCCTAATGTCCAATCTAAATCTGCTCTCTGCTAGCTTGTGGCCATTATTTCTTGTAACCCCCGGGGGCGCCTTGGTGAATAAATACTCACCAATTCCCTTCTGTGCCCCCGTGATGAACTTATAGGCAGCCACAAGGTTGCTTCTCAACCTTCTCTTGCGGAGGCTGAAGAGGTCCAGGTTCTCTAGTCTCTCCTCATAGGGCTTGACCTGCAAGCCCTTAACCATACGAGTGACCCTTCCCTGGACCCTATCCCGGTTATCCGCATCCCTCTTGAAGTGTGGCACCCAAAATTGCACACAGTATTCCAACTGCGGTCTTACCAGCGCCCGATAGAAGGGAAGTTCAACTCATGTTCATCTTGGAGTCCACTAGGACTCCAAGATCCCTTCCCACTTCCGTTCCACCAAGCAGGTCATTCCCTAGGCAGTAGGTATGATGGACATTTTTCCTCCCTAGGTGCAGCACTTTGCATTTCTCTTTGTTGAAATGCAT
>NW_005843689.1:15959-23660 GCF_000455745.1 Alligator sinensis | reverse complement strand
CCCCCATGCTCCTAGCTTTAGTGTATAGGCACTTGGGTCCTGTGACTAGTGCCTTTGCTGCCCCCCCCCCGCCCACTCCGATTCCCAAAGGGCCCCTTATTGCTTAACTGCTTATTGCTTACCTGTGCTGTATTGCTGGCCGCCCTATGGATTGCAGGTTCACAATGTTCTCCTTCTTCAGGCTGGGCTGTCCTTGTGGGTGCCACATGGTTTGGTGGTCCACGACTTCCCCTGCCTTCATCTTCCCCTCCCCCCGATGAGCCTAGTTTAAAGCCTGCTGGAGGAGATCTGCCAATCTAGAAGAGAACACAAGATTACCTTTGGGGGACAGGTGACGCCCATCCCAACTGAGCATGTCCCTCACTGTGATGTGTGGGTCATTGTCCAGGAAGCCAAAGCCTGCCTCAAGACACCATTGCCAAAGCCGCCAGTTGGTCTCTCTAATGCAGTTCTCATGCCGTCTTCTGCGTCCGCTCGAACAGGAAGGGGCCGCCTGAAGAGGAAGGGATGATTTGCCATCTAGCAAGGCAACAAGAGATACAGAAACCCAGGTAAGCAACAATGGGCACAGCAGTCCTGGGAGCAGGGGGGAGGTAAGCAGGAGGAACTGTGCCTTCTGATAGCAGGGAAGAATCCAGACTTAGTGGGACTCAAAGAAACCTGGTGGGATCCTACCCACGACTGGGCGGTGGGCATTCAGGGATACACACTATATAGAAGGGACAGGACTGGGAGGAAAGGAGAGGGGGTGGGTTGCCCTCTATGTCAAAGAGCAACTTACATAGTCAAGAAATAGCTTTGGGGCAGAGGAAGGTCAGGCAGAGGCACTGTGGGTCAAACTTCAAGGTGGGCAAGGCGAAAGGGATCTTACAGTGGGTGCCTACTAGAGACCACCCTGTCAAGGGGTTGAGCTGGACCAGTATTTCTCAGTACATCTTATTGAGGCCGTTAGGTCTAGGGATGTCATTGTCATGGGGGATCTAAACTACCCAGACATCTGCTGGGAGGAGCAGGCAGCCAGGTCTGAGCATTCACGTAGGTTCCCAGATGAAATACAGGACCTCCACCTTATCCAGGGGGTGCACAGCCCCACTAGGGGTAATGCCTTGCTGGACCTGGTCTTGGCTGCTGGGGAGGACCTGGTGAGGGGACTGCAGGTCCTTGACCACCTGGGTGACACTGATCATCGCCTGCTGGAATTCACCATCCAGCACAGGGTGTTGAGGGCTTATACCAAGACTAAGGCCCCTGACTTCAGAAGGGCCAACTTCAATGAACTTAGGAGATTAGTGGGGGAGGCACTGAGGGCCCAAAAGGTAGAGGATGTGGGAGTCCATTAGGGATGGTCATAACTTAAGGGGATGATCCTCTAGGCCCAAAGGATAACAGTCCCTGAGAGAAAGAAGGTGGGTAAGAGTGCTCTGAAACCCCCATGGCTCAGCAAGGGCATTCAAAATGCCTGAGGGCCAAAAGGGAGGCATACACCCAGTGGAAGGGAGGGGCTATCACCAAGGAGGAATACTCCTTCTCAGCCCGTGAGTGTAGGAGGGCTATTAGAAAGGCCAAGGAAGGGGTGGAGCTCAGGTTAGCGACCAGGATTAAGGACAACAAAAAGTCCTTCTTCAAATGCATTGGGAGTAAGAAGAGGGCACCGGGAAATGTAGGGCTCCTGCTAGACTCAAATGGTAATCTTGTGACTACACCAGATGAGAAAGCTAAAATCTTTAACAAGTTCTTTGCCTCTGTTTTCTTGGACAGGGATCAGGGCAGCTCACCCACCACAGGTAGGGGCAATCTTGCAGATAGCACTACCAGCCCTTGGGTCTGTGCAGATATAGATAGGGATCTTCTGGAAGGGCTGCATGTTTTTAAATCTGTGGGCCCTGATGCCCTCCACCCATAAGTGTTGAGAGAACTGGAGGGGGTCACTGCTGTGCCCTTGGCCCGGTGCTATCAGGACATAAAATTAAAGTGGGGGTACTTTTTTAGTTTTGTTTACTAAATATAAGTCAAATAAACATGCTAAATTGGATCATGCTCTATTAAGACATTGGAAAATATTCCGTAAAATGTTCCAATTAAAAACTTTCCAGAAAGCACACATCTCTGGCTAACATAAATCAAGACTGAATGGCCCAATGTATTTTTGAACTATCTCCATTTACTCTTTTGACATGGAGCTAAATCCTGAGTCTTTATTCTGAGTAAATTCATTCTTTATTTATTTCTTTCAGTATGAGTTTTGTTCAAGTAATGACTGAGAACCTTATTAAATCTCCCTTCTAAATGAGGAACGTATCTCTTTCATGTTCCATGGTGTGCCCAGAGACTGGTGGTGGATGGGTCATACTCGACCTGGCGGGATGTGAACAGTGGGGTCCCCCAGGGCTCGGTCCTGGGGCCCACACTGTTCAACATCTTCATCAACGACTTGAACAAGGGGGTGGAAAACATGTTGTCCAAGTTTGCCTATGACACCAAGATGTGGGGAGAGGTAGGCACACTCAAAGGGAGAGAGAGGCTGCAATTAGACTTAGACAGACTACAGAAGTGGGTGAATGGTAATAGGATGGGCTTCAACGTAGATAAATGCAGGGTGCTGCACCCGGGGAGAAGGAATCCACAGCATACATACAAGCTGGGGAGCTCCCCACTTGTGAGCACAGAGGAAGAAAGGGATCTTGGAGTCATTATTGACTCCAAGATGAACATGAGCTGCCAATGCCAGACCACAGCCAGCAAAGCCAACCAACCTTGTCATTCATCCAAAGATGCATCTCAAGCCAGTCCACAGGGGTGATCCTCCCCCTCTACGCGACATTGGTCAGGCCACAATTGGAATACTGCATCTAGTTCTAGGCACTGCACTTTAAGAAGGATGTGGTAGGCTTTGAGAGGGTTCAGAGGAGGGCCACTCGCTTGGTTGGAGGGCAATGGGGCAGGCCTTATGAGGAGAGGCTGAAGGACCTGAACCTGCTCAGCCTCAGCAAGCGGAGGGTAAGAGGCATTGAGCCTGCCAGCCCAAGACTGCTCCCACCCAGCTTTGTGTGCTGCAAAGGGGCTGGCAGGGGCACGAGGGGGAGCCAGCGTGCCCCTAGCCAGAGCACTTAATAACACCGCCACACACTATTTACCTGTGTTTACAAATACTATCTTCTGGCAGCATTGATTACTCTACTGTGACCTAATAGGGCCACGTGTGTAGATGCTCGTGCCTATGCAAAGGATTTGCAATTCACCAGTACGGCCGGTCCTTAAAGCAGACAGGGTCACTTATAGACTGACAATAGACTTAAAACCCACCCCCCCCTGCCGCCGGTCCTGAGGTAGCTAAATACAATGAGATCTTAGCAGCTGGAGCAGCTGGCTCCAAACGGTTCTCTGTAATCAATTTGGCTAATGCTTTCATGGCTATGCCCCTCCATCCTTCATGTTGATATAAGTTTGCTTTTACTTATAGGGGACAACAATATGCCTTCAGCCGAACTCCCCGAGGTTTCCATTCTTCCCCTAGCATTTGTCATGCCCATGTCACTAAAACGTGGAGCCGTTTGAGCCCTAAACACCACTCCCACATCATTGCATACATGGATGACATTTTGATACACACCCCCACTTCAGAAATGAACAGAGAAATCACTAGGGAGGTGCTGACTATAGTACAGGAAACTGGATTTAAGGTAAACAGAGAAAAGGCTGTTAGTGCAGCAACGAGTGAAATACCTGGGTGTGTGTTGGAGAGGATGGCAGGACTCCAGATCAGCAAAGGGTAGAAACAGGAGGAGAGCTGCTTGCTCCCACAGGCACACTCATCGCAAGCTCTTCTGGGAACCTTTAACTTCTCCAGAGAGTTCACTGAAATGTTCTCTGACAAAGCTAAGCCTCTGTAAAAATTATGAAAGAAAAACAGGATTTCAGAATGGGGAGCAGACCAACAAACTGCCTGGCTACCTTAAAACATGATTTAGCTTGTGCTTTAGCTCTGGCGTATCCGGACCCTGTCCTTCCTTTTGTGATTCAGTTGGCCTCTTCAGAGACAAAGAGTGGAGCCACTCTTAGTCAAAAGCCATGTGATAAGCTCCAAGTCACTGCATATGCCTCCAGGCTCCAAAATCAAACAGAGCAAGGCTTCACCCCCTGTGAAAAGGACACAGACCAGGTAAAGAACATAGATGCAGTAACTACCCAGAGATAAACTTTAGGGAAAGGCATGGATACCTTAGACTTAAGTACCCTCCAGGATGGGGATGCAGAAATCCAGTCCTTAGCCAAAGCAGGAAAAGATCTTACTGGCCAATACAAGATTGAGCAGTTTGAAAATGTCTGGTGAGCAGCGAATACAGATGGTCAAAGGAACTGGATAATCCCCAGTCAGGTACGGGGGGACGTGATACAGTTGGTGCATGAGCAAGGGCATAAAGGGAAATAGGATACTTTGAATAGGATTAAAGATACAGGCTGGTGGCCAGGCATGAAAGCAGATGTAGATCAGTGGTGTGATAATTGCTTACAGTGTGCAATGGTTAATGCTGATCACCAAGTTCAAAAGAATGCATGGGGGCATCAAAGAATAGAGGGTCCCTGGTCCCGGATTCAGATAGATTATATAGGTCCTTTGCCCACCACTAGTAGAGGGAATAAATACTGTCTGGTAATAGTAGATCCCTTCTCCAAATGGGTGGAAGCCATCCCTACTAAAACCAACACTGCCTCTCTGTCACTGCTAAACAGCTCTTCAACATAGTTTTCTCAAGAATGGGAATTCCTAGAGTAATTGATTCAGATTTAGGATCTCACTTGGTGGGAGACGTTATGCAAGAGCTATGCAAGGCTCTAGGCATTAAGCAACATTTCCACATAGCCGGACACCCCGAGTCCTCTGGACAAGTAGAACGACCAAATCACACTCCGAAGGAAGCTTTGAGAAAACAGGTAAAAAGCTCAGGAAATGACTGGGATGAAAAGTTACCAATCATCTTGATGGCCCTAAGACGCTCTAAGGTAATACACAGGTACACTCCCTTTGAGGTCATGACAGGAAGGCACATGTGCATGCCTGAAAGCTGGCAGTTAGGAGTAGAACTTCCTAGTGCCTGGGAAGGGAGGGTGGTGACAGATGAATGGGTACGGACCCTTGTGGAAACAATAGCTGCTCTACACAAGCAAGTGGCAACACAGCTAGGCATAGTCTGCGTTTTGCTGTACAAGAAGCTAGGATGGGGAAAACCTCCTTTAATATGGGAAATAGGCCAACCAGTATTGTATAGGAAGTGTTCAGCAAAGGAACGCTCTTTGACTCACACCTGGGATGCTCCTTGCTTTATTGTAAATCGAGCCAGCCCCAAAGTTTATCAGGTTGAAATCCTGAACGGAAAAGGTAGCAAACCTTGGAAAAAATGGTTTCATTCTTCACAGCTCAAAGAATGGAAGGGTAAACCACCTGACCCTCAAGGAATAGGGTGAGCAGAGCAGGAAAGAACGGCTTCGAGCCGTTGGAAAATACTTATCAGATAGGCTTGTCAGTGCCTACCGCGATGTTGAGGCAGGAAAAGGCCAGAGAAGTGCTCAACTTGTTATGGCCACCCTCTCGCAGATCAAGGTGTTGATCCCAGCTTCTCCCAGTATATACAGGGAGGGGAGCGTGGGAGTTTGTTTTCTCTACTCTTTCCCCTCACAGGTCTCCAAACACGAACGTTGACAACCCATAGCTGCACCAAAACATTGCTGTGCATCGGTATCTGGGGTCTGATGTCCAGACTCTATGCTGAACCTGCGATGCCTCTGAAACTCTGGAAGTGTTTGCCAGTTGGAGCCCGGGAAATAAAATGGCTGTGCCACATGCATGGATTTTGTGGAAATGGAAGCAACCCCAGCCCTGCAGAGTCGCTACCAGTTCTACGCTGCTAACCTCACCACAGGCTGCCCCTGAAAAGCTTTGCTGGTTGCACGCAGAGTGTCACTGGGAAGCTACTCCGGTTTTGTTATGGAACTAAGGCTATCCCCGGCTCCAGTCCATGCTTCTGTAAGCCATCACGACCCAAGAGGAATCTGTACCGCCACAGGCAACCAAGGATGGCTTTGCAAAGGATAGGTGCAGCAAAGGGTGCATGGTAGCCCTAGTTTCCTCTGCTGTGTGGGAAGTGTCCGTTCCTCTTCACGTCATTATTGTAATTGGGACGCAGACACTTCCGTTGCCAGGACACGAACTGCAGCTATCTCTGATCACACCAGCAGGCAAAAATATAACAGTTCCTTGTGAACAGGGTACCACTGAATTGGACTTTGGCTGGCTATAACCTGGTCCAGCCAGGTCCCCCAGACTGGGTAGGTCCATTAAATGGCACACACTGTGACAAGCTCATGCCAACAATTCGGTTTAAAGTCTATGGGCACATTGCCATTTCTGAGGAATTCTATGAGCCAAGACTGTACAGGGTAGGATTGGGCCAACAACAGGAAACAGTTTTAGATTTTTATCCACTAATCACAGACCTCGCTCCCCTCCTATCTTTAAGGGCCCCAGTTTCAGGACCTCCTGTATTAATATGTGATCAACAAGAACAACTGGTTCTTCAACCTCAGACATTTTTAAAGGAAGTTCAAATCCATTTAAAGGGCATGAATAGCTCTTACATTGCACCTATATGTGCTCCCCTAATTGAAACTAGCCATAAAGACTAGAATGAATGGGTAAAAATGGGGCAAGGAGTTACCCATGTAAATAAGGTAACAAGGGAATTAAGTGATGGAATTGCAACAGTAGAAGCAGGAGTCTCTATTATTGATGCTGCATGTAGCAGGACACTAAGGTGCCTGCTACTGAGAGAGCCCAGAAGACTTCTCAGGTGCTGGTTGCCAGGGCAACGGGAGGCAGAAAACGACCCACACCTGCCAGCAGTCAGCTGGCTATAAGGGGCAAGGCCTGGTTCTTATGAGGGGGGAGCTGAGGCCAGAGGCAGTTCCCTACCGGCATCTAAGGTAGAAGGAGCTCCCTGCCAGCAGCCAGAGAGAGAGAGCTCATGGAGCAATGATGCAAGGAGAAGCCTGACTGCAGGTACTGCTAGCAGAGTAAAGGGGAGCAGCTCCAAGATGTCCGAGCAATGTCGGTACAGCCAGGTGGCTTATGTTTAAGTTGTAGCCAGGAGGCTCGAGTTTCTGTATCATTTTGTTGTTTAACACAGGAGGTTTGGGTGAGGCTATAAGGGGATGGAGGAGGCCTCATAGGGGACTCACGGTGTTGTCCCCAAAGGACAGTGAGTTCGTGCCCGGTGCGCTTGTGCCAATAAACACACAGGGGTGAAGGATCCAACTTAACCTTTATTTCCTGCGCAGAAAGTGGCGCTTGGCAATCGTTCGCAAAGCAAGCACCCACACCCCAGTGGGTGTCTGCCTTATATAGCTAAGTAACAGGTTAAACTTGCTGATGTGATGAAATGTGTAGCAAGCCCAGCAAGTAACCCCCCTTCCAGCTCCCCCCCAAGTAATCTCCCTTCCAGCTCCGGAACTTTGTTGATACAGCTTTTGCTCTAGCGAGGCCAGCAATTAAACAATTAAGCAACAAGCGATCTCCCCCAGCCTAAACAACCTACTCTATGCCCTTGGTTAGATAAAATACTTTTTTCAAAACATACAAAGCTGTTCCTGAAGTAGAAAATGCATAGTAAAAGTTCAGGGGATCTCTGCTGGACATGGCTTCCAGCC
>NW_005843689.1:13577-15911 GCF_000455745.1 Alligator sinensis | reverse complement strand
GAGAGGGGCAGCATTACGGAGAGGCCCCAGTGAGAAGGGCAGCAGTACAGAGAAGGCCCCAGTGAGAGAGACAGCAGTACAGAGAAGGCCCGCAAGGCTTAGATATGCAGGACACCCGGAGCAGGAGAACTGTGGCCAAGTGGAGGAGAGGTAGCCTCCCTATAAAAACACATATCATCAAAGTCGTGGCAGGCGAGAATAGGAGGTTGCAAGTCCGAAGCTTGGCACAGTAGAGGAGGCGGCAAGGGCTAGCACGGCGACCCTGCCTACCCTCCTGTTACACTGCAAATGTAGAAGTTCTTGCTAATAAACTGTTGTATGCCACTGAAAATATGGGGAAAATGGGAACTCTGTTAACCACATCATTAAAAATGTTATGTGAGGAACAGCAGCTAATAAGTAAGGTATTTCCTGGATGGGAAGGACTCATAGAAAGGGATGAAAAGTTAATGATGTCTGGTGTACAGTCCCTCCAGAATAATGTATCTTTGGCTTTAGCATGTGAGCAAGCTCAGGCTCTCACCCAAAATGTCATCATGGCAGTGATTCAACAAGCCATGATGGGACAGACACCCATGGAAGCAATCAACCTGATTCGGCCCCATGTAATGGAGGAAGAATTAGCCCTCCAGCCCTGGTGGAGATTAGTTAACGCTTCATACAATCACCACCAGCAAAGCTTGCAATTATTCCTTGTAACTGTGGCAGGCAAGGAAATTAGAACAATCCACTCAGTAGTTCCATTAGGATTACAGACTGATGATAGTTTGGTGATGTAGTCCAGATATCATAACACTTGGGCCTGGCAAACAGATAATGTATGGAAAACAGTAAATGTAAAAGGGTGTAGGAGAAAAGAAGGTTTGGGTTACATCTGTGAAGACCAAGCTTTAGAGCAGCATGACGGATGTTTTTTTCCCACAACCTGGGAACAAGTCTCACTGTTCCTTCAGTGTTATCCAAGAAAGGGAATCTGCTATTGTTTGTGTGTGTAAAGCATGTGTGTGCATGAGAACAAGATGTGATATTGTATTCATTAATGGTGAATACAACCTATGGTGCCTTATATTAATCACTGTTTCTGTAATGTAACCATCATTGTTACTTGTGATCTTAGGTTTACTGTACCTATATGGACCATATGACATTTGAATCCCTACCCTGAGCTCTACAAAGAGGTGTCCCCCATTTTACTAGGAATGGGTCTTATTGCCACTAAGAAACTATTAACTCATCCCTCTTTACAAGCTGAACTGCAAAGACTCAAAACTTTGGGAGAGAATAGCAAACCTGAGACTCAACACCACAAGCAGGAGATCTCTAAGCTAGCAGCTACAGTTAAAAATGCAGACCATCACCCCCAGGGGAAGGTTTGTTCAGGTGGAGCCCCAATGCACCGGGTCTTTTAAATGTTATGCTTCACCCCATTGTAATAATCATTAGTTTTCAAATTATACTAGTAATTGGTCTGATGCTACTAGTTTGCTGGATCCAGAGACTGATGCGACAATTGCAATGGATAGAAGATCAGAACCAGTACCATGGAGCAAGGATGTGATGGGGATACTCGCTCAACACAAGCACCCCGTCAATGTGGGGAATTGTCACCTCTCAGCTCTGTGTTCTTGGGGAACCCTGGCACAGGTCACAGCCTGTCTGACTCGCAAAGAATCTCCCTCCCCCCCCAATTTTACCTAAACAAAACTGATTAAGATGCAGTGAGAGACATACCTAAAGCCCTCCAGAAAAGGGAGCAACTGCCCTAGGTCTCATTTGCATCCGAGATTGAATCAGATGACCATTCATTTACATGGGAGATGGAGAACAGAAAGCCCGAAGCAAAGACTGTAGTGAATTCTGAGATCAGAGAAGTAGGGGAGCACTGCATGATCAGGTGAAACTGTGCTCCAAATGCTAATCAACCCACATTTACACACACCCAGCTCAGCATTTATCAGACCAATTCTAATCTAGATTTACAAAGGACCTTCTCACTCCCCCACCCCCTCCCCCACACCTCATCTATGGAGAACTAAGCAGACTAAGAGACTAGAGAAACTGGATCTATTCAGCCTCCGCAAGAGAAGGTTGAGAGGCGACCTTGTGGCTGCCTATAAGTTCATCACGGGGGCACAGAAGGGAATTGGTGAGGCTTTATTCACCAAGGCGCCCCCGGGGGTTACAAGAAATAATGGCCACAAGCTAGCAGAGAGCAGATTTAGATTGGACATTAGGAAGAACTTCTTCACAGTTCGAGTGGCCAAGGTCTGGAACGGGCTCCCAAGGGAGGTGGTGCTCTCCCCTACCCTGGGGGTCTTCAAGAGGAGGTTAGAT
>NW_005843689.1:9683-13562 GCF_000455745.1 Alligator sinensis | reverse complement strand
ACTCTTTCCTGCTTATGCAGGGGGTCGGACTCGATGATCTATAGAGGTCCCTTCCGACCCTAACATCTATGAATCTAAGCAGAAATAAAGTTTAATAGGCATCTCAGGCTGTACCTTCCCCAGTCCCACTATGGGAGTCCTAGTTAAACTCAATTAACTAAAACTCGGTTGCCAGATTAGGGAATGCTGAGGCAAGAGACTGAGTCAGAGTGGGTATGGGCAACATTTGAACAATGGTTAAAGGTTCATCACAGCATCCAGCCCATTGGAGTCCTGACCACAAGTGTTGTCATACTCTTCCTGGGAGGACTGGTGGAAGTCCTCCCCACAAAGTTTATGAATGCTCCAAGTAATCCCCTTAAGTCTGTTAAAAGACTATAGTAAGATCTGGAAAAGCCATGCTAAGGCTGAGGCTTGTTCACAACAGGAAAAAAGCCAAAACCCTGATGCTGCAAGCTATCTATTGTTTCTGAAGAAACAATGAGGTATCCTAATCAGTATATCTATTATCCATAGGAATTTCAAGCTGGCTCCTAAGTGTCTTGTTACCCCTTAAAAACTTATATTTTTCCTGGTGGTCAATCAGTTTCTTGAGATGTTCCAAACCAGATAACCCCTTCTCAATAGAAAAGACAATTATGTACACTATTAAGAATGCTTTGAAGAAGCTGAACAGAGGGTACAAAAATCCGTAAAAAAAAGCAGCAAAATGTGTGTGTGTGCTTCTAGAGAGGAAGTCTCTCTGACACCATGCGCTGTTGTTCCCGAGAAGCTGGCAGAAACAGACCGTCTCCCTTCAAGGATCATGCTAAGAACTTTACCTATCAGCATTGAAACCCGAGTGCCTTGGACTGGTGAGATTCAAGCTCTCGCTCTTCTCTTTTCTCTCGAGGCATAATTTTCTGAACCTGAACTGTACTAGTTAAGCTTGAGCTAAGTTTCCTCAAATACTTAGTGAAACCAGGGTAGTATTGTCATTGTTAGAGTTTGTTTTACTACTATTACCATTATACATTTCATATACTTAGCAAAAAATAACTTTTATAGGCAACCTAGTAGTAACTGGGTATACTTCTCCTTCCCCACTTTCTCTGCAGCAATGCTTCTTTTACCTAGGCTAAAGATCCCTGTGAAGCCTAGAGATACTGTGGGGTCTGCTCATCAAGAGGCTAAAGATTGGGATGTGCTGAGTTTGAAACACATAAGGGGATCAGCTTGTACAGGCTGATTGACACAGTGTGGCTCAGACGTGCCCTTATGAACTGAATGCTGGCCCACGAGGGTGTCAGCTGGACACCCAGCTGGATTCAGAGGTAGTCTGTTCACCTGTGTGGTTGTGTCTGACTGCAGGTTATTGTTGCTGTGATTGCCGGCATATGAGGGTGTCAGCCTGTCCATGCTGATGAACCCAGCCGAGTCAGGTGTGTCACATTAATCTGTGTGTGTTTGTGGGTGTATGACTGTTTTGGTGACTGGAGAAACCCAGCCCCATTGAAACTGAGTCCTGCAAGATAGCTCTACTGGGAGTGGGGGTTGGCAGAAGGGAGAGATACAGCTCCGTATAGAAACACAAGTAACACAAGCAGCACATTGACAGAATTACAAAGACCCTAGAAATGTGTCCCTAATAAATGAGCACACTGCAAGGTGATGGGCAAATCTGAAAAAACTACAAGGTGGAGACAACATAGAAATGGGCCTGGGGACTGCGCCACCGCTATCTGGAAAAGGACATGCATTCACAATCAGATCACTTCCTAACATCTACAAATCATCACCATTCATCAGAACAGTGTGGAACACCTCAACAAACCCCCACACACATTTAATTACATCTTACAATGCTATCTTATTAGACATAAAACGGATGTTTTCATACATAGACTAATTAGCCTTGATTAAACAGCTTTTCAAGCAGGTTATTAGTTCCAAGCGAATTCCTGGGCAGCCCAGAGTTCGTTACGAGTTGAACACTTACCACACCCTAAGCATAAATAGTAACATGGAGAACCAGTACCGCACTTGAAATCTTCCAAGTGCTGTTGCAAACATGAATGAATTAAACAAATGTTAACTCATGAATTTTCCCCCTTAAACAGAGATCTGTGTTAGCTTCATCTTACACCAGGGGGTGAAAAAAGGAACCAGATCTGAATTCAAAGTCTGAAGACTTACGGTTATGAGTTGTGTTTCTCAAGGGGTAAACAGGCCCAGGCAGGTCCAAGGCTGGGGTGAGAAACATCCACGCAGTTAGGAGGTGGGTTGGGGAAGTGGCACGGATGAGTCAATGATACGCTGTTCCTTTCGAGTTGGAAAAAAGTCAGGGTGCTGCATTCATGAAGAAGCTTACAGTGCTGCTTTTTGGTGGTGTAAGAGTTTTAAAGGTCAGGGTCCATCTGGAGCCATCGTGTTCTGCAGACCGAAATTCCTCCGGAGTCCAAAGGGACGTTAGGGAAAATGCCTGAAGAGTCTGGAAAAAGAGAAGAAGAGGAGTCAGTCCTATCTTAACCGCCTCTGGTTGGTGGCCACTAGCTCATCCTAAACCCACTGAAATTGTGGCGGCTTTCCACTGTGGACTTCAGGGAGTAAAGTGGTTGTACGATTGACAAGAATCACATCTATCTGTTGGGAAGAACGCTCCACCAGCTTTCCTTGAAGCCTCATCTTTTGCAGGCTCACTTCGTGCTCCTTCCTTTTCACATGAAGACAGTCTGATGACTCTGAAACTCATGCTAAGCTTGGCCCTACTCACAAAAGTGAAAATGCAGAATAATAATGCTAACTGCATATAGCAAGAAGATGCGAGTTCATGGCTAGGCCATCTAAGAAAGAATAATGCAGTATCTTTTCCAGCTTATCTTGCTGTATTTGGAATCATTTCAAGCACACTCCTAGGTGTCTGGTGTATAGCCATATGAACTGTCTATCCTTGATTAATTAGCATGGTAAATATTTCTTTTGCGACTAACTCGTGTTTATGTGCAGGAAGAGACATTCTTCATATGTAATAGATGTCTCCTCCTACTTTAGTATGTTTTTCCTGGCTGTTAATCAGTTTCTTGATATGTTTCAAACTGGATCACCTCGTGTTACTGAAGAAGGTAACTTATTAAAATTAAAAATTTCTGAAAACCAGTGATGAGCAGATATTTCCTGCCAGTTACTGCTTGGGATTCTGTCTTGATTTACACAAATAAAAGGATTCTTTGAAGATGCTGAACTAAGGGTATAAAAAGGCAGTAAAACAGCAAACAGCACACACGCTTCAAGAGTGAGAAATCTCTCTGACCCCAGTTGCTGATGCGCCTGACTTATGTCACGACCCAGTGATTTTGGTGCCTTGGCACTATGGAATTTCCTGGCCACATGAGAGCTCCTTTGCACGGCAGAGTGTTCTGCTGCAATTGAGAACCCGCGTGTAGGAGAGAGTTCCCGCCAATTTGCAGTTTCCTTTGCAGGATGCATTTCTTCTTTGCAGCACAGAAATGCACGGTGCAAAGAGTTCCCGCTATTCGAATGTAAATTTGTGCCCCGCTATTGGCCAGTGCTAAATTATTCACACGTGGCGGCTAGTAATTGGCTCACTGGCCGTTTAAAATTCCACGCGACTTCCGCCCAAGTCGAAGAGCTTTGAGCACGCTGCAGAGAGCCTCTGAAGTTATCTGACTTGCGGCTGCTGATCGATAGACTGATCACCTATCGATCTTTCTTCCAGTCACCGAGCGCAACCCCAGACGTACCCCTTTCCCCACCGGCTTCGAATTGCGGATGGATTGACTGGCTTGGGCCCCGCCAGCTGGAACAACTCGTGTGGTTGTTCAGACGACTGGACCACCTGCGTCGTGATTGCAAGCGGCGTGAGTAAAGTTTTTTGCAACC
>NW_005843689.1:0-3619 GCF_000455745.1 Alligator sinensis | reverse complement strand
CTGCTAGCTTGTGGCCATTATTTCTTGTAACCCCCGGGGGCGCCTTGGTGAATAAAACCTCACCAATTCCCTTCTGTGCCCCCGTGATGAACTTATAGGCAGCCACAAGGTCACCTCTCAACCTTCCCTTGCGGAGGCTGAAAAGGTCCAGGTTCTCTAGTCTCTCCTCGTAGGGCTTGGTCTGCAAGCCCTTAACCATACGAGTGGCCCTTCTCTGGACCCTCTCCAGGTTATCCGCATCCCTCTTGAAGTGCGGTGCCCAGAATTGCACGCAGTACTCCAACTGCGGTCTGACCAGCGCCCGATAGAGGGGAAGTATCACCTCCTTAGATCTATTCGTCATGCATCGGATGATGCACGATAAAGTGCCATTGGCTTTTCTGATGGCTTCATCACTCTGCCGGGTCATGTTCATCTTGGAGTCCGCTAGGACTCCAAGATCCCTCTCCACTTCCGTGCCGTCTTTTTTATTTTTTTTAATTAAAATTTTTTGTGTTTGTCACCAATATTTTTTGTAACTGGTAACTTGCACACTTTATAATAACAAAAAGAAAATAATGTTCACTATATACAGTCTTTGTACAGGCTACTTGACTATACACAAGGCATAGTGACTGTAACACAATGTAGTCTTCATAATAATTTGTGCACAAAAAGACACCATCCATCAGTCATTATGTGAAAAATATGTCGTGTCAATCCCTGGGCTAGTCCAGGATCCTAGATTTTTATTGCTAGCAAGTCCTACTGGAATAGGTGAGCACCCATATCCCAGCCTCAACAACAGCCCCATGGTCCCCTCTTATATGAAGGTATGTTGCCTTCGTATACTCTCAAGGGGGTACCACAGCTCCATGGAGCCAACTCTTTTGGGATGAGCAGAGCCAGATAGGGTGCAAAGTGTAAGCCAAGGTAACAGAGGGCGTACTTTTGCTTACACAGTTCCTCCAAGGCAAAGGCCAGGGATGGAGCTCAGTGTGGGATTGCATTGCCAGATGTTGTTCCTTAAATCATTCCCACTTAGTTGGAAGGGAACAGCTGTGCAGAGAGCATAAGAGGCAGTGAAAGCAGACTCGACAAGTCAGAATGTACTCGTCAGCTTGTCTAACTTGGTAGCTCAGCAGTAACAAAGAAAGAAAACCCCTTACCCAGGCTCTCCTAAGCCATCTCTGAGAGGAAGACTTGCAGCAGCGTTTCTTTCCTGAGCGTATGCTATGCAAAGGGAGACCATCTCTGGCACCCACAACAAATTAAAGACAACTCTCCACATAGTCATTCACACGCTTAGACTTTGTTGGGTCTTCACCATTGAGATTCAAGCTGTAGAGGATGACAAACTACACTGAGGGGCATGAACAGGACATGGTATCTAGTATCCAGAACTGTCCTAGAAAAAGAAGATTAGAAAAGGAATAAAAACTCCCGTGCAATTCCAGCTGTCCCCTCAGGTCCCCTCTTAGGAGAGCCCAACACTCTGGTCAGGCTCTACCCCAATCTAAAGGACCTGCACCTAAAGTAGGGGCTCTAGGGAGGGGATGCGAAATACACCCTCTCCCTCACTCCAAATGGGTTGAATCCCCAGGAATTCCAGGGGGTACCTTTTCGCCCAAATTAAAATTGGAGGGAGGGAGGTGGCAAAGTATTTTCTGATAAATACAGGGACAAACGTAACAATCTTCCAATGTGAACACCGAAGAAGTGTGTAATACACAATACACGCCCCATAGTACTGAAAGAAGTGGATGGTGGAACAATTACAGAATGGGATTTTAAAAGTATGTAAATCTAGAAAGGCGATAAGTCCCAATGGTAGTAACCACAACTCGACACCCAATATGAATATTGGGAACCAGCGTTCTGTGTCACTATGTTATAAATAAACCCCTCCAGAAAGTAATAGCCCTAAAAAAAAGTTCCCATGCCCACAAACAGGCCATGGGTCCGCTCGAAGTAGAATGTGGGGAATACCAAGGTTAAAATACAAATGAAATTGGAGAAGGGAGTAAAGCCGCTTTCTATGTGTCCCTATCCATTGACACCCGAGGCTGAAAAAAGGTAAGTGAAATGGTGCAGAGATTATTACAAGCCAGATGGGTAGAGCCTACCATTTCTCACTAAAATTCCCCTTTGTAGCCTGTGCGAAAGTAGAGAATGGTAATAAATTATCAAGAAGTAAATAAAAAAAACAGAAAATAAAGCCCAGTAATTAGCACCCTTCCCAGAATGTAAAATGCTGCCCAGAAGGCCAGCACTTCCCATTTTACTGTAATCAACATCTCAAATTGTTTCTGAGCAATTCCAGGAAGGAAAAACGACCAAAATACATTTTCTTTCATGTTCAAAAGGAAATAGGATCAGCCATTGTGCCTGCCCCAGGGCTGGTGCAACTCCCCGATATTAACACATCAACAGGTAAAGAGGCCCTTAACTCCCAGCCGCAGGTCCAAAGTGATGTACATGACATATTAATTTAAACAAACACTAAGGAGTGTGCCAATATCTCCCACCAAATGCTATAAGCATTAGAAGCAGCCGGGTTCCGAACGAACAAAAATGTATGCAATAAATACAGCACTCAGTAAAGTACCTAAGTATGCAATTCAACGCACAAAGCCTAAAATTTCTAAAACAGACCAAAAAAGCATTAACCCAACTTCCCCCGCCCCGGACCAGAAAAAAACTACAGTCCCAGTTGGGATTGATGAGGTGGTGTAGGGCGGCGATACCAAACTTTGCGGCCCTAGAGCGCCTGCTCTATCAAACACTGAAAGTCAAAAATAAACCATGGCAATGAAAAAAAAAAGAAAAAAATCATTTAAAAAAATGCTACAAGCTATTTTAAAAAAGCCTCCCCTACTCCCTCTAAACCCTAACACCCCTAAGTATTTAAAAGCCAAAGTCCAAAAATACATCATCAGTGCAGTATTATATCAGCAAAGTCACCCAAAATGAAAGAATTAAAAATTATTAAAAGCATAAAGCCAAGCACTATCCAATACAAAAACTCACTATAAACCACTGCAAAAGAAAATATTAACAGTAGTTTTGAAGCTTGAGGAAAAAAAAATGATAAAAAATGCCCCTTTAAAAATTCAAGCTCAGCCCAAAACATTTTAACTACTTTAAAAAAAAACCCTCCCGCGGGGTCTCCACACCAAACCCAGTAGCTAAAATAAAATTTACAGTTAATTAAATACCTGCATGAAAAGGCAAAAAATATATATAAAAAAACAGTGCTCCCATGGCTAAAAACCCCTATAAAACGAAAAACTGTAAGCCCCATAACCTGTGCCAACAGCTTTAACCCTGCTAACCCCCACTCTTTTTCATTAACAGAAGAGCAAACTGAGCAACGGCTACATAAACTTACCCTTTCTCCAAAAAAATTAGTAAAAATAAAGTTTAAAAAAATGCTCAATTAACTAAATTAAAAACAGTAAAAAAAAATTAAAATGCTCATAAAATCAACCAAGGTTAAAAAGAAGTAAAAGTGTACACAAACAGCTAAGTATATACAACCCGCCCCCTCCAACAAATAAATTCCCTATTTAAAAAAAGGCTAAATGACATCTAAAGAACAGGCCAAAATAAGAAATATAAATTTCACAACATATCTGGA
>NW_005843688.1:63297-65089 GCF_000455745.1 Alligator sinensis | reverse complement strand
TCCAAATTTCATACTAAGAATGTAAATATTCTTTTTTTTGCCTCATAGAAAATTTAATTTTAATAACTTATTTTTCCCTGGCAAGACCCTACATAAAATAAATTATTTTGATATTCCATTTAGAAAGTGAAGAAAATGTTAGCCCAGCCACAACTCAGGATTTTATTTTTTTAATTTTTATTGATTTAAATCCAAAAGTCTATAATTTATCCATCTCATCTAGAAAATGTATGCTGGAAACAAATACATGTGAAATAAAAGATATATAAAATTTGACGTCCTTAGAGCTCCTATTTCCACCCCACCGTCCACCCAACTCCCAATAAGCTGTATAACTTCATCTGAATTAATAGCAAAAACAGTGAAATATTCTTCATTAACTCTTGTAGCTTTGAATCTATTATACATACAATACAGTATGATTTTCGTAACCAGGTTTTCCAAATTTTATATTCTTAAATCTCCTCTGCATCTTACTAAGAGAGGACACTTCACTGATGTAGAAAACTTACTGAAATTGTTTCTGTGGAAGCTTTCTTATCTCTTGTGTCATGTTCAGGCTTCCCCTGCTGAGATCCTTTGCTCTTGTCCAGTTGATCTCTCAGATCTCCTCTGCACCGACCACTAGTCGAGATCCCCAAAAGCACAGATAGCCCAGAGGTCTTTCTCTGCTCCCTCTGTCACTGAGCGACTGGAGTAAATCCAACCAGGTTTCTGGGTGTGCAGCTGACCTCAACCCTGCCTTGTAGAAAAGGAGTGAAGCAAGACAGCAATTTTGCCCTTGTTTTCTTCCAAAGGCTCATGGGACTCGATCCCTGGAGTCCTGCACAGCTCAGAAGGAAAAGCCCGGATGTAAACAGCCTGAGTTGAACAGAAGACCCATGCTCTAATTTAATCCCCCTCACAACACAAGTCATGGGATCTCTGAGAAGGCCCTGAGCTTCTCTATCTGGCTCTGTTGTCCCAGTTAGCCAGCCTGGGCACCTTAGCATGCAGGGAGGCACCAAGTTGCAATTGGGTTACTTCCTACGTAGTTTTACATGAGAAGATAACAAAAGGAAAAAGTCAAGTTGTAAGGTGCAAAAAAAAAAAAATTCTAAATATAATTAATATATTCCATAACTCAGACAAACAAGCTCCCTTGCAAGGCATCACATTGACAAAATATTAGCTCAGCAATCATTAGCAGGGTCCTGGTTCTGTATCTACTGTCATGAATATGACATCCCCAAGGACCAATTTCCCCTGACTCGTATAGATCCCAGGTCCCAGCTCCCCCGCATTTCTTCCACCACCAGCTTCCCTTGAACCCAGCGGTGTCAAACACAGATGGACCCCAGCTGCCAAATCAAGCCCACAGGGCTGGTCTCGTAGAGGCACTGCATGCAATGTGCATTGTGGACTAGTTACATGTGGTGCTTGCCCCATGTGTACAGCTCTAGCCCTGCACACCACACACAACACAACCTGGCCCCAGCACCGTGCACAGCATAAGATGTGAGGGGCCAGCCTGCGGCACATGTTACCCACAGCAGGTCACTGGGGATGTGTATTGCATGTGGCATTGGCGATGTGTAGGAGGTGTAGGTATTTCACAGAAGAACTGGTTGGGCGCCCCCGCCCAAAAAAACCCCCGCCGGTGCTTGTGGGCAGTTGCCACTTGCCAGTACCACCCGCCCTCCCCTCCGACTGCCAACGCTGCTGACAGCTTGTGTGGATCGTGTCGGATTGCTACTGGCCACTGCCAATGCGGCTGGGGGGTTTTGCCGGGGGGTGCTGGCTGGCCCGCCGA
>NW_005843688.1:59846-63287 GCF_000455745.1 Alligator sinensis | reverse complement strand
CCCCCCCCCCCCCGCACACTCCCATGGCTGCCTGGGGAAGCTCCCTGTTCGCTGCCACCACCGCCACCTGCAGGAAGTTGCCGTTCCCCCCCCTACTTCTGGGGGCACGTGTTGTTCATGGCATGTAGCGTTTGCACCAGGCTAAATGTGTCTATACGAGATGCTAGGTCGCTGTAGCTATGATCTACAGGGATATCGTTCATCGCTGTGGCAACATAGCATTGGCGGGCTCTAACTGTGATGCCGCCGCTACCGTGCAGTAGCAATGATCTCCTCAGTATTATTTCATTGCTCCTGCACAGTGGGGTTTGAAATGACCTGTGCGCCTTCGGGACTGCGCAGTCATGGCGGGTACTGTGTGTTCATTTAGTTCTTGCTAAAGCAAATACTGAATAACTGCACAGCAAAAACTGCCCAGTGGGGCAGACGTGTAGATGACTGTGCACACTGGATCCTGCGTGCAAGGTGGGTCAATGGGCCCAATGCAGACAGACCCCCAGTCTAGTACACAGGGCTAGCCTGGCACAGGTGTCACATCAAGCAGACATCCCCATGCAGCCTCATGTCATGTACAGCCCATGCCAGGCAGGCTCCACAAGGAGCATCAAGAGATCAGAGACTCGTTCATGGACCTGATTTCTCTTGATCCAAACCTGACAGATGCCAGAGCCTGATGTGACAATATGTGTCTCTGTCCTTCAAACTTACGGTAGTGGCAGCTCCCACTTGGGACAGGGGTTGGTTGGAGTCCAGCAGCTGGAAGATTTGTGGTGTTTGGAATTCGCTCTCTTCATGGATGTTCGCATGGCCAGAAGCGATGACCCCTTCATGGGAGAATTTTTAAAATATCAACCTTTCTCAATCCCCAAATTGAGATTTTTTTTTTTTT
Organism: Alligator sinensis; assembly: GCF_000455745.1. Lineage (NCBI taxonomy): Eukaryota > Metazoa > Chordata > Crocodylia > Alligatoridae > Alligator > Alligator sinensis. The sequence goes on along the minus strand of NW_005843688.1, from coordinate 62,398 downwards.
TTTAAATGAGCCAAACTGTCCCAAAACATTTCATTTTGACCTTATCAGTTTTGTCTGGACTTCATCACAGCAGTTGACAATCTAGAGCCCATGACCACATTGTATCCACCGTGTGGAGGAAAGTCTGTTGTTAACAGGGGCCTTCTCTGACCCTGCGCTGTGCTGTACTGCAGCTGGGCAGCAAAAAGAAGCAGCACTGTCGAAAAGTGGTAGTAGTCACCTGGTTTTGGTATCAGCCTAGTTTTCCCCTGAACTAGGTCAATCTTGCCGAAAAATGGAAAATGTTGGTGATCCCCTGCTCTATCATATTGATGTGTCCATTACATAGCATTACAAAGACATCCCAATAGCGCTCCTTGCAACTTTGGAGAAAAAATTATTAACATATATTATAGAATATATACAATACTAGAATTTTTACCTAACTTGGTAACATTAAATGTAGGTTAAACAACTGTTAGGGACATACTTAATTTTCCATCCTTACGCATGCTATATTTATATTAGACTTGTGAGTCTACTGCAGAAACAATAATCCTGAACATTATCATCAATCAGCATTGAAAATAACTCTAAGGATTATCTGGCCCTAACTAACCTTGCCCAGTTCCGTCAAATTTTTCTTATACAGGCTGCTTTTCAAAGACTTTATTATTTCATTTCTCGCCCACCTGGATACCTCCTCCAACCTCTCCCTTTCCTTCTTAAAAAGTGAAGCCCAGACCAGCAGTAAGAAGTGTCACTGTCACCTCAAGTGTCTTGCACCTATTAAGACAGCTAAAAAATTGCATTTGCTTTCTTTACAATTGCACCAAATTGCCAATTTATGTTGAGTCTGTGATCTCCCAAAACTCCTGGATCCTTCACATAAATGCTGGCTCCCTGGCACTTATCTCCCATTCTGTATTTGTGCTTTTCATTACGTTTTCTTGGATGTAGCATCTTAAATTTATCCATACTGGCTTTCACCCTGTTACCTCTCACCCAGTTAGATAATCAGATGATCTATTAAAATCATTCGTATTCCACTCTTGTCCTCCGGGGTGTTTGCAAACCTTCCCAGTTTTGTGCCAGCCGCAAATGTTCTCAGGCAGCTCTCTATTCTGCCATCCAAATCATTCATCATATCATTTAGAAAACCACACCCCACAAGTCATCATCATCTTGGAATTAAAAGGATTTATTTGAGGTGGCACAAGGAACACCAGACTTTTTCACTTGCACTTCAACAATGCTAACACAAAATGGCTCCAGCTGAGTAACACAGACTTTATCGCACTGCTGAATGTAGCTGAGAACTGTCATGTTTCATAAGCAGAATGCACACGACATTATGAAAACTTAATTTCATGATTTCATTATAGATCTAAAGAAACAAAGTAGTAAACCAAACGCACAAAGTAAAAAGGGACATCCTGTTCTTGGAGAGCATCTGCCTTTGGAGCAGTTTTCTGACAGCACATTTGATCTCCTTGTTCCTCATGCTATAGATGAATGGATTTACCATTGGAGGAACCACAGAATATAGAACAGCTGTCAGAAGATCTAGAGAGGATGGGAAGTAGGAGGTGGGTTTCATGTAGGCAAAGGCACCAGTGAAGATAAACAGGGAGACGACAATCAGGTGAGGAATGCAGGTGGAGAAGGCTTTCTGCCGGCCCTGCTCAGAGGGGATTCTCCACACTGCGGTGAAGATCTGAACATACGACACAACGATGAAAACAAAACAGCCTAGAGCTAAAAACACACTGAAGGCAAGGGCTGCCAGCTCTCTGTGGTATGTGCCAGAGCAGGAGAGCTTGAGCAGCTGGGGTATTTCACAGAAGAACTGGTTGATGGTATTTGAGTGGCAGAAGGGTAGACTGAAGGTGCTCCCAGTGTGCAGTGCAGAGTAGATGACACTAGCAGTCCAAGCACAGGCAGCCATCTGGACACAAGCTCTTCTGCTCATTATTATCCCATAATGCAGTGGCTTGCAGATGGCAATGTACCAGTCATATGCCATAACTGTGAGAAGGGATACATTTGCTCCCAAGAAGCAGAGGAGACAAAACACTTGGGCAACACATCCAGAGTAGGTAATCAACCTGGTGTTCAATAAAGAGTTAGACATGGATTTGGGCACGGTCACTGCAATGGAGCCAAGGTCCAGAATGGACAATTTAATCAAGAAAAAGAACATGGGAGAATGAAGTTCACAGTTAAGAGCTACAATTGTGATGATGAGGAGCTTCCCCATCAGGGTTGCAAAGTACACTGCGAGAAAGATAACAAAGTGCAAGATCTGGAGCTCCCGAATATCAGAAAAGCCCAGGAGCAGGAACTCAGTCACGGTGGTTTGGTTGGACATTTCCCTCTTCAGCGCATAGTGCAAGGCCTGTGAAGGAAGGACAAGAATAGTTGCCAGGATTAATGTTACAAATATAAAAGGAGGCAATCTCATATCAGATACAGCTCATGAACTAACTCTCAGTACTGTCTTTAAGTGCTGTAAAATTGTCAGTGGAAAGTATTATTGCTGGGAATATGTCTTTTTGTGTATAAAAGAGCTC